>NW_016808815.1:1865186-1880755 GCF_001698545.2 Rhinopithecus bieti
GCTATATACCCAAAGGATTATAAATCATGCTGCTATAAAGACACATGCACACGTATGTTTACTGCGGCACTACTCACAATAACAAAGACTTGGAACCAACCCAAATGTCCATCAGTGACAGACTGGATTAAGAAAATGTGGCACATATACACCATGGAATACTATGCAGCCATAAAAAAGGATGAGTTTGTGTCCTTTGTAGGGACATGGATGAAGCTGGAAACCATCATTCTCAGCAAACTGTCGCAAGAACAGAAAACCAAACACCACACGTTCTCACTCATAGGTGGGAACTGAACAATGAGAACATTTGGACACAGAAAGGGGAACATCACACACAGGGGCCTGTCATAGGATGGGAGGAGGGGGGAGGGATAGCATCAGGAGATCTACCTAATGTAAATGACAAGTTAATGGGTGCAGCACACCAACATGGCACATGTATACATATGTAACAAACCTGCACATTGTGCACATGTACCCAAGAACTTAAAGTCTAATAAAAAAAGAAAGGGTAAAAAAATAAAAATAAATAAAAATTAAAGAAAAAAGAAAATGTGGTTCATATACACCATGGAATACCATGCAGCCATAAAAAAAGAACAAAATCATGTCCTTTTCAGCAACATGGATGCAGCTGGAGGCCATTATCCTAAGCAAATTAATGCAGGCATAGAAAACCATAAACCATATGTTCTCACTTATAAGTAGGAGCTAAACATTGGGTACTTACGGACACAAAGAAGGGAACAATAGACACTGGGGATGACTAGAGGTTGAAGGGAGAGAGACAAGAGTTTACCCCAGTAAGAAACCTGCACAGGTATCTAAATAAAAGTTGAAATTATTTTTTAAACATAAGGTAGATAAGATTCCTGCTCACATAAAGTTTATATTCTAATGGAGAGATAAATACAATAAACAAATTAAAAAATATAATAATTTCCACTAGTAGAAAGCACTGTAAGGAAAATAAAACAAAATGATTTGCTATTAACAGGATGGAGAGGGAGAAACCACCCTACGAGTGGTCAGAGAAAACCTTTGGGAATAAGTGACATTTGAACTGAGATCTGAGAAACAAAATGTTCTTGAGGAAAGCATCTCAGAGACTAAACACAAGCTGACTGAGGCACAGTGAGAAGACAGTGATTACAAGATGAAAGATAGGCAGGGGACTTTTTGTGGGACTGGGCATGAGTTGGAATTTTACTCTACAGGCAATGGCACTCAATGCAATGTTTTAAGTGAAAGAGTAACATGAAAATTCTATTATCATTTCTACAACGATTGCTTTAGGATTCCACTTTCAGTTTTGACAGCTGCTTGATTTAGACCAATCATTCTGCTGAGAACAATATATAAAACCTGGGGCATGGGGAGGGAGGCAGGTTTTTGAAGATATCAGAGAGATCAAGACAATGAGAACTTGTCTGGGCGCGGTGGCTCACGCCTATAATCCCAGCACTTTGGGAGGCCAAGGCAGGTAGATAACCCGAGGTCAGGAGCTCGAGACCAGCCTGGCCAACATGGTGAAATCCCATCTCTACTAAAAATACAAAAATTGTCCAGGAGTCGTGGCGCATGCCTGTAATCCCAGCTACTTGGGAGGCTGAGGCACAAAAATCACTTGAACCCAGGAGGTGGAGGTTGCATTGAGCTCGAGCCTGGGCAACAGAGCAAGACTCTGTCTCAAACAAAAACAAACACAAAACAATGAGAACTTGAGGTGTCAAGAGCCCAGAAAGAAGGGGAACACATTGAGGTGAGCTAATGAAATTAAGAGAGTGTGATATTGAGCCAGAGACAGACAAAATAGAACAGAGCAGAGAATTGAGAAATAGATCCACAGAAAAATAGCTACTTGGTAAACATTGTTTTCATCACCAGCACATTCAATGGGGCAAAAGGGGAGTCTTTTCAATAAGTTTGAATTCAGTTTGGTTAACCGAATGTCCACATGGGGAAGAATAATCTTGATCACACCACCCACAGAAATCAATTCCAAAGTGGATTACACTTCCCAAATGGAAATGGTTAAAAATAAAACTTTTAAATGAAAAAATTAGTGGAATATTTTTATGATTGCAGGGTAGACAAGGATTTCTTAACAAGACACATAAAGGACTAACCATATAGGAAAAAACTGAGAAACAGATATCAATTAAAATTAAGAGATTTTTGACTGACAAAAGAATGTATCATTAAAAGAGTAAAAGTTAACCCATGGAATGGGAGAAAATATTTTCAAAACATATCTCATATCTAGAATACATCATGAACTCCTATGTAAATAAGAAAAAGACAGAGAATCCATTTCAAATGGACTAAAGACTTCAATAACTAAGTAGCAAAAGTAGATATCCAAATGGCCAACAAACAAATGAAAATGCATTTGACTTCATTAATCATAAGGGAAACACAAACTAAAACCACAGCAAGCTACCAATGTAACCATCAAATATTGGAAACTTAAAAAAATCAATACTGAATCTAGGCAATCGAAACAATTTGTATCTAGGCAACCAAAGGATCACACATTCAACCTACAGCTGGGTGACTCACAACCCTTGTGCTCCAGCCATACGGAACTAGGATGATGTTTCTAAGATGCCCTGATCCTTCAGCCCTTCAAGCCTTTGCACCTGTCGTTTCTTCATTCTGTGACACATACTCCTCCCTCCGTGGGTCCCTGTGCTCACTCCCACCACCTGACTAACTCCAGCCCATGCAATTCTCCTCTAAGAAGGTTTCCTTGACCCCAGTCAGGCAGACTTCCTCCTTCTGGCTCCCATGATACCCTGTGAATATTACTTACCACAATGCATGTTTTAATTTATTTTCTTGTCCAATCTCCCTTCTGGTGACAAGAATAACTTTCCAGATCTTCCCATTCATCTAGCCAAACCTGTGCATTCTTGAAGTAGTAGTACATCTCTGAAGTCTTAATGCTAACTTACACTCCAACTTTGCACTCACTCTTTTAACAAAAATGTATCAAGTATTTATTATTTACTATGTCCTAGTTTTTATACTTAGCATGCTTACTGAGTTTATTGTTTTGCACATTCCCTCCAGCTAGATTAGAATTTTCTGGAAGGCAGGAAACAGTGGCTGGGAGAGAAATATTTTCTTCCATGGATACTAAATAAATGGTCAGCACAGTGCTAGGTACACAGTCCATGCTCGAAAATTCCTGTTTATTAAGCGGAAATATTTGATAAGTAAACTAACATGTAAAACTGATTATTATGGTACCAGGCATAGAATAAACTTCAGCTAATTTATTTCTTTCAGGAATCCAAATAACCATTTTGCCTTAGACTCTTAAGGGCAAATATTTACATAATTAGGAAAATGCTAAGCAAAATTGTAAAACAAGAAGTACATCCTCTATGTCTTCTCACTTAACCTTCAATTAACCTTTTCTCTCTTTCTGACTCTAATGACTCTCCCAGTCCCCTCTCTAGTGCTTTCATGCCTGTCCACACTGCTCCCCACATGTCCTTGTCCCTCTCTACACTGCACCTCACCTAGTAAAACTTCCCTCAAATATGCCTCAGGCTCTGGAACTACCTTTCCACTCAACCATATAGAGCTTACCTGCCTGGAATGCCCCTGGAAGTCCCACTGACTAGCTTTCTCATAGCTGAATTCCCTCTGGAACACGAATTGCTAACAATGGCTATATGTATGATCATGTTCCTTCTCCAAGGAGTGTGTCCATTTTAAGAGGGGTATGCTGTGTCTTAACCCCAAACGGATGACTCTATAATGACGTCATTCCAGATAAGCTGGCACTGGGGCAATATTTTGGGGGCAATGGCATCATCTTTGCATTCCTCGAACATATCCACAGGGTTTGTGCTTTAAGGCTGGACATTTATATATCCACTAAAGAAAGTCTTGCCCTCACATGCACTATACAGTAAAGCATGTCTCTACCCACAGGTCTATATCATTACATTAAATCAGACAACTTCAGCATCTAGAGGCTCCAAAGTGTACTGCATGACTGAAATCAAGCATGAAGATCACAGCTGCAATCACTGTTAATGCTTTAAAGATTTGGAATCTTCAACTGAACAAATGGCAATTATTTAATATGTTTAAATAAGTGTAGCTTGTGGTCAGTAAAATCTATCCTTCAAAGACTATATAAGCAATATTTATTTATAATTGTGCTTTCCATTTTAAAAGTTTTTCCAAGACAACGATAATTCTTTGTGCAGCTAAGAGCTGGTGTTTAGGAGAGTTTACACATAATAGAATTTTTTCATTAATATTTAAGTTTTCTTACATCTGTAGATAAGGCAGAAATGTCTAGAAAAATTATGAAAATATGACATTTTTTGTTACTGCTGCAGAAAATAGTATAGCTAGCCACACAGGTTTTACTCATTCCAGAATTAGGCAAAATCACAGTGTTGTAAGCAAGACAAAAAACAACTGGAGTTCTCTACTTGTTGCATAACTTTTTAAAAGTGTAATGTAATAAAACTTAATTCAATACCTTTGAACATTGTGTATTTGAAAAACACTAGTAGTAAATGGCATTTCTGTGGTTGTCATCAAATTTGTCTCGTTGTATGTGCTGTTACAGCCTTGGATATCAAGCTGCAATGGCAATGTTCTCTCAGGAAGTGGGGGATACATTTGAGCTCCAATTCCAACCCATAGAGAAGTAGCAAATCCAGCCATCAGACCAACAAGTGCTCCCTGTAAAACAAGAATGCTTTTAAAAGAAAAATAATACAATTTGCTTTGATGTCAAAATTAATATTAGAAAGCCAAGTTCAACATGGCACAACATTATAAAACCCACAAGGGCAGAAACATTCAGTGCTCTCTTCTCCCAAGACAGTGCTCAGCCCATAAAAATCTATTGAATAAATGAACAAGTGAATAAATGAATGAAAGGTAGTGAGGCAGGGAGGGAAAAAGGAGTGAGAAAGCCTACTTTGAAGGAAGGCAGATAATCTGCTAGTGAAAAACCTGGACATGGTTTAAAAAAAAAAAAAGATACTGTTCATGGCAGGAGAAATAGTATGTTATTCTCCCATTACCGCCCCCAGAAAAGGGCATGTTAGCTTAGTCAGCTACAGCTCTCCTGGAGGAAATGCATGCTGGCAACAAATGCCAAATATCAAAAGTTGATTTTTAAATACACTTTTCTGATACTTAACAAACTAATGCATTTCATCATGCAAAGAGTCTAATCCAAGCTTCAACATTCTGAGGTGGACACAAACAAATCTCTTTCATTGTGATTAATTCCTACAAAAGTAGCTTTTCATATGACATTTCATTGAGGATAATAAATAATAACCACAATAGTCCTTATTAATATCTGCCTTACCAATTCCTAATGCCTTATAAGGAAAACAGAGTTCCAAATATGAAGTCAGAGTTGAATGGCTATTCTGTATCTGAAGCAACTGTACATACATTATCAGTTTTTTCTGAACTACATCTTATAGCCAGACTGAACCGGTGGACTTTCTTCTGGGTTTCAGAGAAATAATTTCTAGCTCATTTATTCCAAACAAAAGTTAGCACTTCTAAGCACAGATATGTCTAGGTAGAAGGACAGAGATATTATGTCTTTCTGGAAAATATTCCCAATTATGATCACCCCTTTGGGGCTAAATCATGTTGTGGGATCTACAGCTTTAAATGTCAGGAGTAGAAAATTCCTGGCCAAGGTGGTAAGATTGTGTTGCATCTCTTTGCTGTGCTATGGCTATTCACAGAAATCCTAAGTTTTACTGCCCTTAAATCTCTCATATCTGAGCCTATTGATCTCTTTTAAATCCTAGCTATTAATTTTTGAGAAGGGCAAGTAGGTAAGTGCACAAAAAAATGTTGCTCCTTTAGTTATATTATGAATATTTAAAATTGCCCTATGTGGTTCTGGAAGTTTCCATTAAGCTTCACACTTTTAGGGTCCCTATACATAGTACTTCCTTGTACACTCCACTAAAGTCAATAGAAATAATTTACGTCATCAAGACAAGTAGCTAATGACAAATCTCAAAGGAACCATATCTTTACAACTGAGAAAAATGTGTAGAGCTGCTAGTATAGTTCAAAAAGTAATCCTCACACATATTCATTCTTTGTACTTACAATTGAGTTGGCAAAGGGAACCAAAATGCCCAAAGCGAACAGTCCCATAAGTGGTCCACCAACCATACCAAATATGCTGAGTGCTGCCTACAAAAATAATACAAAGTCAGCAATTAGCAATCACAAATCCAAACTGAAATATTTCAAAGTCATTTCATCAGGATAATGATTTAAAGTATTCAGCCTCCTTCTGAAAATCATAGTTTTAGTCACGATAGCCTTGTCACTGGAAAAGACGTCATTAGAACTTACAAGTTTCTGCGTCCCAGTCTCAAGTATCCATCTGTTTCTGCAGGTAGCCTCAAAAAAGGCCACACAACACAAAGAAGATAAAGAGGCCTGAGACAATGGGAGCACCTATATTAATGTATAAATCATGAATGATACCTCTCCTCTTAGCATTGCTCTTGCAGATATTTATAAATCACAGCACTCCTTTGTGCTTTGATCATCTCAAAATCCTCTCAAAACTGTGGACAAGTACTACTATGTGACCAGAGAGGAGGATGAAACCCATTTGCCATTCCTGATTTGGTTCCTTAAGGATGAAACTAGAATGATAAATATGATTTTTTAAATACTGATCAAATCATATAGAAATAGATTTAAAATCTAATCAGATAACTGCAACCTCTGCTTTGATATAGAGATACCGAATCCATTATAGTGAAAATGTTTTACAGTGCAAACATCGCATGAGGTAATGCAACTAAATGAAGCTTCCAAGAGATATATGATCCCAATAATTAAATGCCCAGTTCTTAAGAATGGACAGAACCACAAAAGAAGAGCAGGGAATCACTGGTTTGTCCAGAGAGGAGAGGGGTTTAATAGAACAGAATGAATGAATCAAAGAGAAAATATCAAGTCAAGGAAATATTAGAGGAAATAGTGCTTGTTGTTATTGTTGTTATTGTTTTAAATAGGCCTACTTCATGGAAGAAGAAAAAGAAGTGGTACCAAGTAGAGTGGAGAACTAGTGTTTAAAATTATGTGGACTCAAGGATGTGATCCTGAGTCAGTTTACACAGAGTACAGTCAGAAGGGAGATAGACTCCACTGCAAGAGGTCATATGACCCACAAAGCAAGTTATGACTGTGTGATCTGTGAGCAGTTTTGGAGACATAAGGAAGACACCCCAAAAAGATCTACAAGAGGAAAGAAGACCTTGGCTAGAGATGAAGCAAGGATGAACTGGCTTGGAGTTATGATGACTCTGCTAGAACATGTCATTGTATATAATCAGGCCATAGCTGATATACAGAAAAAGGGGAATCAACCACAATAAGAGCTCCAGGCACTAATGCAGACTATGAAGAAAGCACATTCTGTATGACTGGCTATGGTTTAGCAGTGCTGGACAGGCTCGGAGCTCTGGATCTAATCCATTCATTCATATAACCAGAGATGAGATCAAACTATTTTAACAGCTGGTATGCCCTAAGCAACAACCAACCAGAATGGCCCCAAGCCTTAGGACTGAAAAAGATCCTGGAGGACCCCTACTTTGCCAGTATTAGCCTTTAAGTTTCTAGGTCAACAGGAGGTCCAGGATCGCAGAGGAGCAGCCCAAGTGGCCAGGGAAATTTCAGGGAACACTTGAGGTGATCAGATAATAGGATATTTATGAGCCTAACTACATTATTAGTTAACATTCGAGTTAAAGTTGTTAATTTCTTGCTTTGTCCTGGGCACTGCAGTAGGCACCAGATATTTGATAAAGGGTTGAACAACAATGTCATCTTCCCCACCTTCATGGATTACAGGCTATTCAGTAAAACAGACATTAAATAAGTAACTGCAATAAAGTTTGACAAGAGATGATAAAGAAAGTACAAGGTGCTCTAGAAACATTTAGCAGAAGGGAATGCAAATGTATCCAGGTAACAGGAAAAGTCTCTTTAAATAAGTAAAGTGTTAAAATGAAAACTGAAGAATAACTAAGGCTTAGGCAGTGGACGAGGTAGAGAGGAAGGTGTTGCAGTCAGAGGAGAAGTCTATGCCAAGGCCCGTAAGCTAAAGACAGTGAGGTGACCACAGGGTTCAGGAAGAAGACACTGTTCTAAAGATTGGTCTGTCCTCTCCAGGCCCACAGCTCCACCGGAGCAGGAGGGAGCTTTCCAACACAAAAATGCTCTCTAATCAGAAGAGCAAATGCCACAGGAGGTGGAAGACCCTTCAGGTAAATAAACAACAAAAAAAATTCAATAAAGTGTTTCTACTTCTGAGAAGATAAACACACATTTCTCTATTCCTCCTGCTAATAAAATTAAAAATCCTGACATTCCATATAAAAGAAACATCAGACGACTCTGAAAGGTGGAAAGAAGGCAGCCCACTAGAGACCCCAGACCTGAAGAGTGGTACAGGGTGAGTTCCCTGAATTTTCTTTTTGCTTCATGTATCCCAGCTTGAGAGTCAAAGAAGCCAGCTAGCCTCGAAATGGCAACAGACACAAGCAAAAAAATAAAATAAGATAAAAACCCCTCATAAAGGCCTGTTCTCTCTCTAGTCACAGGGCCAGGAAAGGAGCAGCCCATGAAGATGGAAAACTCTTAGACCCCAACCACTCCATTCCACAGAATAATCTGTTCACCCCACCCACACCCATGCCAGCCTAGATTCCATACCCCCAGCCTGTCATGAGGCACCCTTTGCCTCCTTGCTGGCAATGTCACAGGAGGCCTAGTGGAAAATCGGGACTTTCACCATGGTCCAGCAGTGACAAAGCCACCACCTCCATGATGTCAGTGAATTCCACCTTGTTGTCCTCAGATGTTATGGGTGGTCCTAGTTAACCAGCTTCCCAGGGAAGCCTCTCCCCTTGAGTTCGCTTTGCATCATCGTCGAGTCTTGTACACCATCTGATGCCCATGCATTTTATTCTGGCAGTGCTAAGAGCACCAGAAGGATAGCAGGAGCAGGATGGTGTTGTGGGACAGATTTAGTCACCGGTCAGATGACTGACAGACCAGGAGGGTTTTCATCTAGAGACCATTCTCAGAGTTTGGAGGATCCTTCCTCCTTTCTTATACTTGTATTCAATCCAGGTCATTTACCAAGTGTTTTGTTCACAAAGAGATTAAGCTATGCTTGTAAGGGTAACCTTTGATCTAAGGTTTGTGAAAGCTGCATCGTGCTGAGGTAACCTGGTCTCCTGGAAATCCAGTTGGAAATCCCCAACCGGACAGATAGGACTGACCCTGTGAGTTGCTTGAGTGGCCTTATGCCTATCATTAATCGTATAGCCATGATACATCTCATTGTATACCACACTTCACCCCTGACCCTGAGGGGGTCAATAATTGAGAAGCCGCCCGAGCTTGAAAGTGCACTCCGTGGTCAGTCAAATCTTGAGAAACAGATCTTCTGTAGGACGGTGAGTAGGAGTCGGTGGCACCCTCAGAACAATCTGGAATTGAACTGTATCATCACAGAGAGTATAGAGTAGATCTAGTGTGTGTCAGCCTGAGCTCAGCACCGGGAGGTTCCACTCAGCCGAGACATGGGGCCTCAGCTGCCTGGCTTTCGGGACAGCGACTCGCACCACTGATGAGGGAAGCAATGGAGGGACAGGGTATCGCCACAACCCAAGCTCTGGAGGGGAACGCCAATGGGACTCGTGTCGCACAAGCCAGCTGGACAGGCATGCCGCAGCGCTGGAAGGTTGGCTGCTCGAGTGGGTGGCCCAAATAGTCGGTGGAGCGCTGTCGTGACCCTCAGTGGCAAGTAATCGGTCTGAGAATAGCGTTGGAGAAGCACATTTGGATGTGGCAAAGTCACCGTCACCCGGAGTGGCGCGCAGACACGGGCACATTGGGCGCTTAGAAACACGATTACATGAGCAGGACTCACGTAATGGACTCAGTGGTAGCAGGCTTGGAGTTGCTTGACTGCAGAGCAATGACATGTGAAAATGGAACAGAAGGATAAGGAGGACACAGAACTAAGCAATTAGGTCTGGGGACACTGTGTGCTGAGGTGCTGTCAAAGATCTAAAATCATGATCTTGAACATGGCCAGATGAAGCCAAAGTTCAAGATGTTGTCCATTCCAGATGGCTGCCAGGCACAACTGGGGCAGCAAATGTCTCTAGGAGGCACTGGCTGCAGGAACAGTGGTGGCCCAAGAGAACCCTAGACAAATACACCAGTAAACTCTTGCCAGGGAGGGATATAAGCAGGATGGGTGGGACAGTCTTTGAGTCATTCTGGGCACAGGGCAGGAATGTTAGCAGTGAAGGCATCTTCCCAACGGTGGAAGTTGATGCTCAGCCATCCAGATGGGTGGTGGGTCAGTGGATGGGATGATTGGGCGACACTGATATTAAGGAGGGTTTGCAGGAATTCATGAGGCTTGCCAGACAGGAGCCAATTTGAAAGTACCGTTCAGAGTAACTGCCAGTAGAGGTCACTCTGCCCTTGGGAACAGCTGG
Source organism: Rhinopithecus bieti (assembly GCF_001698545.2). Classification (NCBI taxonomy): domain Eukaryota; kingdom Metazoa; phylum Chordata; class Mammalia; order Primates; family Cercopithecidae; genus Rhinopithecus; species Rhinopithecus bieti. The sequence goes on from NW_016808815.1 coordinate 1,875,752, forward strand.
ACTGGGCCTCATCCAGTGGGTGATGGGTATGGGAAGGCCAGGGAGAGCAGAGCCCAGTGTGAGACCTCTGGCTGCAAGGTCCTGGGTGGTGGGTGGGGAGCAAGGTGCTGCTGTGAACACTGTTGGATGGTTCTGTCGCAGCATTTTCCAGGGTGGTGAGGACCTACAGAGCTCAATTAACTTCAGGGACTGTGGCCATCAGGGCCAGGAGAGTTGGTTTGGCTTATGATGGGCTCTCCTTAAAAACATCTGTAAGGTATCTGGGTGCAAGGTAGCCTGTTCCAGGGTCTCCCAGTTGTGCCCCTGTTCCATGGGAGTGGCAGCTATACAAACTCACTGGAGCATGCCTAAGCGCCATAGTAGCTTCCCTTCTTCCTCAGTGTACACCAGCCACCTTCAGCCCTTGATGAAAAGAGGCTCATGCTGGGGGTGCTATTCATCAGGCCTGAATAGCCACTGCAACAGAGTGCAGGGACAACTATGTCTACCTGCCCCACACTGTGCCTGGATAAGCTCCACAGGGTCTTGAAATAAGGAAATGATCTTATTATCTTTAAAGATAGCCGCTGGCCGTTGTATTTGTATTTCTCAGCCTATGAGTTGCAAAGCACATCCTGTCAGGTACACACAGCACAGCCAGGTGATGCCTTTCTTGTTGGGTTCCTGCACCAGGTCTTTGAGCAGGCTTTGAATTTCTGTCCACAACAGGCGTGAACCTCTTCATGGACTTGTATGGTGTCTAGGACATACTTCCTCATCTCAGCCAGCTGTGGAGGTGGCAGCTGCTTTCTCAGCCCAGGTGATGACTGGTGACACCTGTGGTGTAGCCAGCGGTAAGCCAGCACACTCAGGATCATCATTCCACAGCTCACAGGGCTCTGGATCGGCCAGGCAGAATGACGTGACTCTGAAGTGAGCCCGCATGACTTGGGCATGTTGCCTGTGGGATGCTGCCAGCAACACCCAGCAGGCATCATAGGGTGGGGCACACCCCTTGAGAAGCCATGCTGTCTCAACTGGAGTGCATGGTGGGCTGGGAACAGCTGTGACGTGCCCTTTGATGATTCTTGTGGACTTCACTGGTGATGTTAGTCCATTGGGAAACATGCTTCTAAGTCCCTAGCTGGTGGACAATAGCACATAACCCGTCAGCAGGTAAGCTTCACCTTTGCCTTCTTGGTCTGTGGCATCACGATACCAAGATCTTTGGGGGCAAGAAGCAACCTTTCACAGCAGGAGCCAGAGACATACCAGCCAGCGGTTGGCTCTTCAAGCCGGGGCATCCTCCACCTCTGCTTCCTCCTCCTTAGAGCCTGTCCCCAATTACTGGGGGCCAGAATGGTCTTAAGAATAATTTTGGCAGGTTTTTCATGGTGGCAATTTCACAACAGAGGCACAGACAAAGTGTATGTAGAAGGCAGCAACAGACCGGAAAGTAAAATAAGAACTGCCAGACACACTATGGAGTGTTCCAGAGGGCTTCATCTGATTTCTTGATCATAACCAGTCCCCAGTCACCCTTTCCCAGTCCTTCCTTAGAAATGGGTGTCATTACACACTTGCTCATTTACTTATCCTATCCTCAATGCCAGTTGTGTTCAGAGGTTATAGGTGGACCTAGTTAACCAACTTCCCCAGGTACAATGTCTCCTCTTCTGTTCACTTCACATCAAATATGAGTCTTAGGCACCATCTAATGCTCAATCAGTTTATTCTGGCAGCACTCTTAGAAGACAGGTGGTGAGAATAAGCTGTTGTCATGGGCCAGATACAGTCAGGGAGTCAGATCATGAACTGACCAGAGAGTCTTCATCCAGAGACCATTGTCAGACCTTGCCGGGGGGGGGGGGGGGGGGGGGGGGTCCTTCTCCCTTTCTTATACCTGTATTTAGTCCAGGTTAGTTACCAAGTGTTTCTTTCATAAAAGGTATTTAAGCTATTATTTTAAAAGTAAGCTTTGTTCTAAGGTTTATGAAAGCTGCATCTGTGCTGAGGTGGCTTTGTTTCCTGGAAATCCCTGAGCCAGGGTTGTAAATTCCCACGAGACATGTAGTATCAGTCCTACAAGATATTTCAGTGGGCCTTATGCGCCATCATTAATCTTATAGCCCCAATATGTCTCATAGTGTACTACATACCCCTATCCTGCATAACAAGGAGCTCCTCCCTCTAGACTTCTACCTCCATCTGACAGTAATGAGGCAGCACCCTCCCTTATGCTACTGAAGTAGTGTTAGAGAAAGCCAGCTAAAACAGAAGGTGAGATTCAAAGTCTCATCACATAATATTGAAATGCCCAGGTTTCAGTGGAAATTAACTTTTCATAGAAAGAACCAGGAAGATCTCAAACTAAATATAAAAAGACAATCTATAGATGTCAATACAGAGATTATAGAAATAGAATTATTTGATAAAAAATTTGAAACAGCCATGATTAAAAAATGCTTTAACAATTAGAACTCACTTGAAACTAATGAAAAAATAGAGGGAAAAAAAGATACATAGAGAGAAAAATCTCAGTAAAAAAAGAAGATATTAGCAAGAACCAAATGAAATTGTTATGCTGAAGAAATACAATAACTGAAATAAAAATTTTAAATGAATGGGCACAACAGCAAAATAGAGGGAACCGAGAAAAAGATCAGTGAACTAAATGACAGACCAACAGAAATAACACAAACTGAACAACAGAGGGAAATGAAATGAAGAAATATAAAGTAAACTTCAGGGATCTGTAGAACCATAACAAAACATTTTAACATTCATGTCATGAGAGTCCCAGAGGAAAAGAGAAAGACGATGGGGTGGAAAAGTACTCAAAGAATTAATGTCTGAACTTCTCAAATTTGGCAAGAGACATAAATCTCTTTCAGACTTATGAAAGAAGCTGATTCAAGATTCAAGAAACTGAGTAACCCTAAAAAAATAGGAAAAGAAAAGAAAGAAATACATGCCAAGACACATCAAAAACTCAAAACAAAGAAATATACACCAAGATACATCATAATTAAACTTCTGAAAACTAAAGAAAAAACAAAACAAAACAAAAAAACCCTGAGAGCATCCAGAAAGAAATGACTCCTTACCTGTAAGGGAAAACAATTAGAATAGTAGCATATTTATCATCAGAAATGATAGAGACAAGAAGAAAGTAGCAAAATATTTTTTTAACTCATGAGGAAAAAAAACTAACAACTCAGAATCATACACCCAACAAACATATCCTTTGGGGATAAAGGGGAAACTCAAGACATTCTCAGGTGAAGGAACACTAAAAGAATGGCTAAAAGAAGTTTTCTAAAGAGAAAGGAAATGGTAGAAAGAAGGAACCCTAGAACAACTCACAGGAAGGCAGAAAACAAAAAACAGAAATACCAAACAGAAAACCAAAAAATGATGCTTAAGCCTTAACATAACATACCAGTAATTATATAAAATGTGAATGGTCTAAGTACACCAGTGAAAAGATGGAGATTGACAGATTGACAGGTTGGATTTTTTTAAAAAGACTCAACTATGTGCTGTCTACAAAAAACTCACTTCAAATATAGCAGCATAGGCGGTTCACAGTGAAAAAATGGAAAAATATATTATGCAACCATTAATCAATGGAAAGTAGAAGTAACGATATTAATATCAGATAAATAGACTTCACAGCAAAAAAAATTTCTCAGAGACAGATAGGGACATTATATAATAACAAAAAGGTTAATCCTTCAATAAGACCCAATGCATGAAGCAAAGCAAAAACTGATAGAACTAAAAAGGAAATAGGCAAATACACAATTATATTTGGAGAATTCACCACCTCTCTCTCAACAATTGATAAAACAACTAAACAGAAAATCAGCAACCATCAACAAACAGAATTTAATTGATAGTTATGGAACACTCTACCTAATAAAAGAGAATACACATTCTTTTCAAGCGCTCATGGAACATATGCCAAAATACCATATCCTAGGTTATAAAACAGACCTCAACAAGTTTAAAAGAACTGAAATCATAGTGTGTTCTCTGATCACAATGGAATCAAACTAGAAATCAATAACAGAAGGATAACAGGAAAATATTTGAATACTTGCAAACTAAGTAACATACTTCTAAATAATCCATGAATCAAAAGAATATCTCAAAGAAAACTTAAAAATGCATTCAGCTGAATGTAAACAAGCATACAAGATGTCAAAAGTTGTGGAACACAGGTAAACTAGTGCCAAGAAGGAAATTTTCAGCATAAATGCTCACATTAGAAAAGAGGAGAAAAGACATACGGCAAGATGGCCAAATAGGAACAGCTCTAGTCTCCAGCTCCCAGCGTGAGCGACACAGAAGACAGGTGATTTCTGCATTTTCAGCTGAGGTACTGGGTTTATCTCACTAGGGAGTGCCGGACAATCAGTGCTAGTCAGCTATTGCAGCCCGACCAGCCAGAGCTGAAGCAGGGTGAGGCATCGCCTCACCTGGGAAGCGCAAGAGGGAAGGGAATCCCTTTTCCTAGCCAGGGGAACTGAGACACACAACACCTGGAAAAGTGGGTAACTCCCACCCCAATACTGCGCTTTAAGCAAACGGGCACATCAGAAGATTATATCCCACACCTGGCCGGGAGGGTCCCACGCCCACGGAGCCTTCCTCATTGCTAGGACAGCAGTCTGCGATCTAACTGCAAGGCAGCAGCGAGGCTGGGGGAGGGGCGCCCGCCATTGCTGAGGCTTAAGTAGGTAAACAAAGCCCTGGGAAGATCGAACTGGGTGGAGCTCACAGCAGCTCAAGGAGGCCTGCCAGTCTCTGTAGACTCCACCTCTGGGGACAGGGCACAGCTAAACAACAACAACAACAACAACAACAACAAAAAAGCAGCAGAAACCTCTGCAGACGCAAACGACTCTGTCTGACAGCTTTGAAGAGAGCAGTGGATCTCCCAACACGGAGGTTGAGATCTGAGAAGGGACAGACTGCCTGCTCAAGTGGGTCCCTGACCCCTGAGTAGCCTAACTGGGA
>NW_016808815.1:1881112-1896852 GCF_001698545.2 Rhinopithecus bieti
GCACTATTCACAATAGCAAAGACTTGGAATCAACCCAAATGTCCATCAGTGACAGACTGGATTAAGAAAATGTGGCACATATACACCATGGAATACTATGCAGCCATTAAAAAGGATGAGTTTGTGTCCTTTGTAGGGACATGGATGCAGCTGGAAACCATCATTCTCAGCAAACTATCACACGAACCGAAAACCAAACACCGCATGTTCTCACTCATAGGTGGGAACTGGACAATGAGATCACTTGGACTCGGGAAGGGGAACATCGCACACCAGGGCCTATCATGGGGAGGGGGAAGGGGGGGTGGACTGGGAGTTATACCTGATATAAATGACGAGTTGATGGGTGCTCACGAGTTGATGGGTACAGCACACCAACATGGCGCAAGTATACATATGTAACAAACCTGCACGTTACGCACATGTACCCTAGAACTTAAAGTATCATAAAAAAATTAATTAATTAAGAAAGAAAGAAAGAAAAAAAAAGAAAATAAGAGAAGATTCAAATCAATAACCTAAGATCCCACCTCAAGAATAGCAAATTAAAACCCAAAGCAAGGAGAAAAGAAGTCATAAAGAGAAAAGTTAAAAATCAATGAATGAAAACAGAAAAACAACACAGTAAAATCAATGGAAAAAAGAAGCTGGTTCTTTGAAAACATCAATGAAATAGACAAACCCATAGAAAGACCGAAAAAAATAAGATAAACATTACCAATATTAGGAATGAAACAGGGGCTATCACTACAGTTCCTGCAGATATCAAAAGTATAGTACAGAAATACTATGAACAACTATACATGTATAAATTTGCAAACTGAGATAAAATGGAACAATTCCTCAAAAACGTAAATTGTCGCAATTTCATTGAATATGAAAGGGATAATTTGAATATCTTTATAACTATTAAGGAAATTAAATTCATAATTTTAAAATAAAAAAAAAAAAAAAAAAATCCAGGCCCAGATGCTTTCCCTAGAGAATTCTACCAAATAATTAAGGAACAATTGGCACTAATTTTAGACAATCTCTCCTAGAAAATAGAAAACAGAATCCTTTCCATTTTATTTTATGAAGATAGTATAACCCTGCTATCAAAACCAAGGGCAGTATACACACACACACACACACACACACACACCACTACAGATCAATATTCTTCATGAACATAGATGTAAAAATTCTTAATAAAATATTAGCACATAGAATTCAGCAATATATAAAAATAACTACACACCATGACCAAACAAGGTTTATTCCCGGTGTGCAAGGCTGTTTCTGCATTAAAAAATCAATCAATGTAATCCATCATGTAAGCAGAATAAAGAAGAAGATCACATGATCATATAAATTGATGACAGAAAAAGTGTTTGAAAAAATTCAACACCCATTTATGGTGAAAACTCTCAGAAAAAAAAAAAGGAATAGAGAGTTTCCTGTTCACATTGGGGAACTGGGTAAGGATTTCCACTCTCACTACTTCTATTCAACATGATGTGGAAGTTGAAGCCAGTGCGATAAGGAAATAAAAGGCATACATACAGATCAGAAGGAAAGAAATAAAACTGCCCCTATTGGAAAATGACATGATTGTTTATGTAGAATATCTCAAGGAATATACCAAAACAAACCAAAACATAAAACAAAGAAACAAAAAACTCTCAGAACTAATAAATGAGCTCAGCAAGGTCACAAGATTAAAGATAAATATAAACACATTAATCTTATTTCTACATATTAGCATTGAACACATAGACACCAACATAAAAAATATGATTTGCATAGAAAAGCTAAATAAATGAAGAGACATACCATGTTCATGTTTTAGAAAATTCAACATAGTAAAGATGTCATTTCTTCTCAAATGAATAAACAGCTTTCAGGCAATCAATATTTAAGCAAGATTTTTTTGTAGATACAGACCAAAATTATCCTAGACTTCATATGAAAAGGCAAAAGAACTAGAATAGCTAAAACAATTTTGAAAACTAAGAATACAGTGAGAGGAATCAATCGACCTGATCTTGAAACTTACTTTAAAGCTGCAGTAATCAAAATGATCAAATTATAAAGCTGTGTGGTATTGGCAGAAGCACAGACACATAAATAAGTGAAAGAAAACAGAATTCAGAAATAGACCCACACAAATATGCTTAATTGATTTTTTACAAACGTGTAAAGGCAGGTCAATGGAAGAAAGATAGCCTTTTCAACAAAAGGTGCTGGTTGAACATTCATAGAGGAAAAAAGAATGTCAACCTAAGTCTCACATTTTATACAAAAATTAACTCCAAAGGGATTGCAGGCTTAAATATAAAATGTAAAACTCTAAAACTCTTTGAAAAGAAACGTAGAAGAAAATCTTCAAGATCTGGGGCTAGGTAAAATTCTTAGACTCTACACCAGAAACACAATCCATGAAAAGACAAATTGATAAACTAGACTTTTATCCAAACTAAAAAAAAAAAAAAAAAAAATTGTACTTTGACAGACCCTGTTATGAGGATAAAAAGACAAACTACAGTGTAAAAAAATATTTGAAAACCACATCTGACCAAGAGCTAGTATACAGAATATATGGGTTTGATATTGTACTATCAAGATGTTACCACTGCAAGATGTTACCATTGAGGGAAACTGAGTAAAGAGTATATGAGATCTCTCTGTATTATATCTCACAATTGCATGTAAATCCACAATTATCTCAAAACACAAAGTTTAATTTTAAAAAAAAATTTTTAAGTATAGTCATCTCTGCCACTTGATATGTCCAGGTGTCAATATACATTGAGAGAAGTCTGGAAGGATGGTGACATCAACATTAAAAAAAAGATTTAGTGATTTATGACTTAAACCTCCAGGGGTCAGCTCTCACCTGCAACAAAGCTCCCATAAGTGATGCCAGCGCAGCCATTCCAATACATAGGGCTCCATACACCACACCTAAACGGACAACATAAAAGCCAGTGTTAAAATCCAGACCCAGAGAATTAGAATTCTCAATAGAATAATCCACCACACCTTTGATTCAAAGTAAGTAACATGACTGTGGTGAAGAATGGACACACACATCAGAGCCAGTGAATAAAGAAAAGGGCTGTTTTCCTCTGACATTAACAGTGTTCCAAGAGGACAAAGCCCTTACATTGTGGCCCAGGATTAGTTATGACAGCAGGTTATATAAGAATTCCTGGAATTAACTATAGGGATTTAAAACTAAGAACTATATTGTGTTATTAATCTAATCCTCCATAAACATTTGTATATAAAGGAAGGCTCAGGTCTCTGTTTTCGGCTTGTAAAAAAATAGAATACTATTCAGCTCTGCTCTGTGCAAGGTGAGAGAGGGAGTAATAAACAGAAATTAGACTCTTCTGACTTTTAAGCATTCATTTCCCTTGGGAAGTGGCAATGGACACCATGGGGTGTTGGAGGACTTTTAGACCCCTCATAATCTCCTTAAGTATCCTCAAGCCCTTCCTATTAAACTAGCAAAGAAAGGCAACTTCTGGATAAGCAGCACATCTGCCCTTCTGCTAAGTTGTTTTCTTCAAACTTCTTTTAAAAAAATTTTTTTTAAATAGAGACGGGTTGTCGCTATGTTGCCCAGACTGGCCTCGAACTCCTGGGCTCAAGCGATCCTCCCATCTTGGCCTCCCAAAGTCCTAGGATTACAGGCGTGAGTCACCATGCTCAGCCCAAACTTGTTTATAAAAGTTCTCAAACCACCACTGGTGGTCAGATTGTGGAATATTTTTTTCTATTGACTTTCAGTATTTTCCAAATTTTCTCCAGGTACATGTATTACCTTTTAAGTTATAGGAAATATCATGCAAAAAGCCCTTTAATACTTTCATTCAGCAAAAGTCACCTGAAATCAGTTGATATAATTTCCCAAATGCAAAACTCAATATACAGAAAAATAATGAATGCAAAATTTGCCCATCATTAAATTTTTGTATTTCTTATATTATGTTATTTCTATCTTACTTTAGCACTCATAGCTTTGTTAAATATATTGAGTAAATAATGCAGCTGAATGAAAAATCTTAAATATTTTTTCAAAGAGTTCTCATAGATATGATTTTTATGCCTCTCAATTTTAATGTAAATCATATTTTCAATATATTAGGTTTGATTCTCCATTTGATAGGTTATGAACAGTCACCTATAATTTTGGGAACTCAAAGTTATTGGAAACACATTCAAATCATCTGCCACATTCTTCCCTATGTCCTTACTGCATATACTTCAAGATTATGATTTCATAGTACCCTTTAAAATGAATGAAAATCTCATCTATATTAGCAGAGTTGATTTGTCATTCATCAACATCATTCCATGAGCACCAGCTAGTGCCTCCTGTTTTATATGCATTATCTCAAAACCCAATTCTGCAAAGTGTTTGTGTGCCCATTTTCCATATAGAGAAATAGAGGCTTGTATGGGTAACTGGATTTTCTCAAGGTTAACAGCTAGTAAATTAACAAAGCAAGACTGGGTTTGTCTCGCTTCAAAAGCATCTGTTCATTCTACTAACCACACAGCTTCAATAATCCCATAGTGAACCAGTCTAAAAACCCTTTAGGAAGCATTGCATCATTCTGAAATTATGCTCCAGGATTAAAATTGGGTACATAATAAAATGATGCATTGCTATTTAAATTTAGGGAACACTGAAGGATATAAATTAAGGACTCATTCCAGGCTACAGTCGTGGCAATTTTACATAGAATTATGGCTGCTAATAGGGTATAATTTACTATTTCTTTGACCGTCTATTAATGTTATTGTGTTAAGGTTAAAGATTCTTTCTCAAAAAGGAATTTGTTAGTCATTCATTTCAAGGTGTCAAAATGAAGAATGCAGTGCATTGGCAAGATTTCTTTGAGTTGGATATTACATTTGAGACATCTGGGAACTGAAGATGCTTAAACCACTCTATTCAAGCTGGTATTTAACCCCTAATGATGCTCTACAATTGAACAGAACAGAAGTTGAGAATTTCTTGCACAAATTTATAGTTCATCTCCAGGACAGTGTACATAAGCAGACAGAACAGACAACTAAGACGAGTCAAAATTCTTAACACTCTGTTTCTTTATCTTCAATTCATCTAATCTATTAATCTAATCTAATGTAATCCTCTGTAAACATTTGGGAAGTGTCTATGGGAAGACTAAGTAATTGAAACTGACTGTAAGTTGCTTCCACTTGCAGTTAATCTTCAATGTCTTCTTAGGTAACACAGAAATCTTCAGTGCCTTCTTAGGTAACACAGAAAAAATGTGGCTCTTGGTTCCAAAGTAGGGATATTTCTTAGAACTGTGGACTACAGTTCAAAAGGAAAATAGTTGAATTTTTGTGTGTGTGTGGCTAAGAATTTTAACACAAACTGAGGATAGGATGAAGGCACAGGAAAAAAAGGACAGCCAAATCGGTCCCCTGCAAATTGTCGTTTGTGGTTCACTGACAATTAATTGTTTGAAGTGTCTCCCAAATCTTGATTACAGATATGGTAACGTTAAACACTGGATACAAACATTTAAAAAAATCTGCATTGTCATAGGCATACATATGTGGATATCCATTCACAATCAGAGGTTCTTCCTCTGTAGCTTCAGTGGAAAAAAATTTTTTGTGTCTCAAAAAAATCATCTCTCTGAGCTAAAATGGAATTGTGAAAACAGAAACTTACTCATTCCTTGGGAAATCCAAGACAGAGACCTTTCTGAGAGCGATCTGAAGTAAGGTTTGATTAGATCTTCCACAGTTACTGCTGCTAAGGCATTAATACTGGAGGACACTGTGCTGTAAGGGAAAAAAAACTTTTGATTTATAATATTTTACCTTTAATAATACTTTAAGTGGGAATGAGAAAGGGGTAAACAAATTGTCACTTCTAAAATATAACCCGATTTCTACTATGCTATTTTTACTTTATTTTATTATTAATGTTTTGAGACAGCTGGAGTGCAATGGCATGATCTCAGCTCACTGCAAGCTCCGCCTCCCGGATTCATGCCATTCTCCTGTCTTAGCCTTCAGAGTAGCTGGAACTACAGGCGCCTGCCACCATGCCCTGCTAATTTTTTGTATTTTTAGTAGAGATGGGGTTTCACTGTGTTAGCCAGGATTGTCTCGATCTCCTGACCTCGTGATCCGCCTGCCTCGGCCTCCCAAAGTGCTGGGATTACAGGCGTGGGCCACCACACCCGGCTCTACTATGCTATTTTTAATAATCACAGCACTGCCTTTCTGGAAACTGTTATCATCCAAAAATGATATTCAGGCAACATCTACAGGCTTGACAGTAAAAGAGAAAGGATGTGTTAATGTTGCTTCCACTTGCAGTTAATCTTCAGTGTCTAAAAGAATCTACACAGATTACTCCATATTCTTATAAATAACAACTTTAAAACATATTTTTCTTTGTGCATAGAAAGGACTGTCATAAGTCCTCCCTACCATGTGCTGTAAATGTCAACAATATTAATTTCCTGAATCCCCACTAACGCACACTGTACATGTTGATAATAACAATTCTCTGGAAGAAAGGGCAATGATAGATCAGAAAATGTAAGATTCTCTGGGCAGTATATATTATTCAACATGTAAATGGAAGATTTCATTCTAATTTTCAAGTTGACCATGCTTTAGCCTCATGTGTGTTTTCAATCAAGACTGTGGCACCCAGTTTTGATCATCAGCGAAAGCTACCGTCAACCAATCATCATTATTGTGACCACAGAGTATCACATCATGGGATGTATGATGGTGTATTAGAGAGCAGGGACCTAGTCAAAAGTGGAGCTGATGACAACAGGACACTAGTCCACAGAGATAAGTCAGACCACAGAGAGGACACATGCAGCAGATTGCCTACTTTGGGCCATCTGTGTCCATGCCCAGAACTCCACATTATCCCCCTAAAGTATCTAATAACAAAAGAAAGATCCCAACAGGGAAATCATGTGTTATTAGAGTCATAGTTCATACCTTAACGTCCCACTGTAAGCACAGGCCACAAAAAGTCCAGGAAGTCCTGGATAATCTTGCAGAATGTCCAGTACCAAATAAGGCATGAGCTGAAAAATTCCAACATTTATTTCCAAGTACTTGTCGCTACTGAATAAAATTAATGAATGCCTAGTTTATCATTTATCTTGTCTCCTTCAGGAACTGAAAGGAGCTATTCCACACAACTGAAATTTTCAAATACCTAAAATTAAACCCTTTAACTACTAACATTTAGAGAAACGAATAGCACAGTAGTTAAGTAAAGAGGCTTTGGATTCACAGAGATGTGGCTTTTGTAAGTGAAGTTCTGAGTCCCAGCTTCTTCAACTATAAAATAGTGGTAATAATATAACCTCATAGAGTTGCTGTAAAAGTTAATTTAGATAATTTATGTAAAACTCATAGTATAGTATATGGAATATAATAAATGCTCAAAACAAAGTAGTTGTTATTCTTGGGAATAATAAGTTGTTTTAAAGGAAATATTTGACACACCTCTGTGCTTAAGTAAGCAGCATCCACTTAACTTTACTTCATGACTCAAGGACATTTTGTGAACTTTAGTCACTGCCCAGGATAGAAGATGTAATTTTAGCTGCATCAAGTACAAGACATAGTGATGGGTGGAGAATGACTTCAGGAAATCCCTTAAACTTGCTTCTTTTAAAAAACTTCCTGATACTAACTTGCTTTTGATAACTTCTATTTTAAAAAATAAATATCAAATAAGGATAATCAAGTGTGTGACTTCAGGACTCTGTTGCACGGCAGCTTTTCTACAAAATCAGTTTCCGAATCAAAAGAGTCCTAAGTGGACAATTTTCTAGAAGAGCGTCCTCTCATGTGCATTAAAACCTGAACTTCTCCCACAGTACAGAGTAGATGACATGTCCTATTTTATCAGCTTCCATAGCCTCTTCAATTTCATTTAACAATAGTGTGCTTATGGGATATGGAAGAACTTCCTCCACTGTTGAAAGGGAATGTTTCAACAGTAGGATTGTTTCAGTTCTTTTAGGATTGCGTTCTCCACTTTTCCAAAGCTTACTCATTCTTTATGCTCAGAAAAATGGAATAGCATTTATCCCTATATGAGATCAAGACCCAGTTTTCCCAAAATATCATAAAGGTTTAACTTTAAACAATGTCCCACAAATAGCAAATATAGATTCCATCTATAGTGTTATAGCAAGTTCCAAAATCCTCTATCCTGTCTTCAACTTTCTCAAAAATCTGCGATGTAATTATTTCATGTCTGAGTGGCTCCCTCAAGTATAGGTAGAACCAATGAAATAGGATTGATAGAGAAGAAAATAGTAAAACTATATCTAGGAACTGGCCTGCTTCCTCTAGGCAAATGCCAGCAGAGCATAGAGAAACATATCCTTGCTCTCTCGAGGATAAGGGGTTTTTTTGTATTTGTTTTTTTGTTTTAAGACAGTCTCCCTCTCTCACCTAGGTTGGAGTACAGTGGCTTGATCTTGGCTCACTGCAATCTCCACCTCCCAGGTTCAAGCGATTCTCCTGCCTCAGCCTCCTGTGTAGCTGGGATTACGGGAGTCCACCACTATGCCCGACTAATTTTTGCATTTTTAATAGAGACGGATTTTACCATGTTGGCCAGGCTAGTCTTGAACTCCTGACCTCAAGTGATTCGCCTGCCTCATCCTCCCAAAGCACTAAGATTACAGGTGTGAGCCACCACGACTGGGTGAGAATAAGGTTCTGACACAATCTTCCACTGTCTTATTTGCACGGTATCCCCAGTGAAATGTTAATTGAATTTACTTGTTTACTAACACAGTCCTGGAAACATCAGTTGAAGAGAAACCTTCACGGACTGTCTAAGCGTGTATAGGCAAGACACCCTGAATGTATTTTATAAGATGTCTCAAAGGTGGGAAGTCGTAGGGACTTTTTTTTTTTTTTTTTTTTTTTTTTTTTTTTTTGCCCAGGGTAAAGGCAAAGTACATTAAAAACTTTTTTTAAGTCCTTATTGTCTTCATGACAATATAGATTGATAACAGTCACAAACTATTCTTTATTAGAGGGAATGTAACAGAACAGTGCCTCCATCTTCATAGTAAACCTGATTCCTACCTTCTCTGAGAGGACAGGGAGGGTGTGTTTATAAAAAGGAGGGCATAGGGTAAGATATGGTTGAGAAACAGCTCCAGGGTGTTTTTATTTTCTAGCCCCACAAAGTTGTACTTTTCAGGGAGCATGAGATGCATTTGCATCAACAGAAATTCCATCTATTTTCATTCTAATGAATCCCCTAGGAACTTGTTCTGCAAGCGAGTCTTAGAAAATAATTTTGGCAAGAACTCAGGCTTTAGAGTTGGGCAATCCTGGGTTTGAACTCTAGTTCCCCTTTTTGAAAGACAATAAATGGCACAGAGGTTCAAAGTTAGGACTCTGGTGGCAGCTGGCTTGGTTTTAAATCCTGGCTTCAGGTTACTAGCTAGTTACTCACTTAAATTCTTTAGGCCTGAATTCTCTCATCTTTGAAAGGGAGATAATCGTAGAACCTACATCAGAGGGTGACTGTGAAGATTAAAAGTTGAAATTTATATGAAGCATTTATGGTAGTGCCTGGCCCATGGTGGGTATTTGATAACTGCTCATAGTTATTCTTACTTATTAGCAACGTGATCTTGGGTAAGTTATATAACCTCTCTGAAAAGCATTTCTTCATCTGTAAAATCAGGATTGTGGGGTTGTGAGAATTAAATGAAGTATGTTAATCTCCTGGCACAGAATCTCACCACAGAGTTGGTACTCAATAAATATTCACTTATTAGATCCATCTCTCCATCATTTAAAAAATTGGAAGATAAATTGTTTATAAATGAATGCTCTAACAAGCATCCACAAAATGTTCTATACTTCAATGGTTTGTGTAGTTTAAAACAAAACAAAACAAAACTGTGTTTACATTCCTACTCCCAACCTTGAGCTATTTCTATTTAACACTCTACTTGACTTTTCCTGGTGTTTCCATATTTTAATTTTAGATACAGTACTCTTCATTCTTGCTATATCTGCTAAAATAAATTCTTACCAAAGTTTTATAGAAATGTAAGATGATTATGGCAAGTTCACTTTCCGTTTCTCTACAAGAATAGGAATGCTCTTTCCTCTCAACTCATAAGCTTTTTGAATATTATTCATACACCTGTAAAAAAGACATGGTACTGAACCTGGTCTGGTGCAGACACTTTCTTGGCTGTCCAAGGATCACAGTCACGGTACCTAGAATATAGGGCGAGCCCACAAAACACTGAGCACGTGAGGATTGCCCAGAGTCCCACAAGATTGATGTAGAGAGACCTAAAGAAGTGAAAACAAACCAGCAAAAGACAACTGTAATTTCTGTCCCAAAGATTAGGGAACCTGTTATATGAACAAAAGAGACCCTCATGATTAGACTCAATAAATGCACATTATCTTTTGATTGTCTAAAACACTACTTATTTTATTCTAGCCTAATATTCTGCTTATGATACCAATCAATCGACAGTGTATTTGTAAATATTTGAATGGATGGGACTTCCCCATGAAAGAGTGTACGCTCATGGTCGAAACTCTGGGGGCATTGGTAGCTTTATAAAGGTACCTAGTTATACTACTTCAGGTCTTCTTGTCATGAAATAAGGATTTTAATCGTCAACCGAGCATTAACTCATTCTCCTTTTAAAAGTAATGCCACTGTAAACTGCTAAACACTGTCAACATTTACACAGTAACTCATGAAACTTGTTTAAATGTTGTTTATAAGACCACACATTAAGTAGGAATGCAAACCTGTATTCTTTGGACAGGTATCTTCTCAAACAATGTTCAACACTGTAATATACTGTGTGTGCTCCAGTAGAGAATAAAGGTTTACACACAGCACTGGAGCCAGTCCTGAGCATAAATCCTGGCTCTACCATATGTGACCCTGGGCAAGTAATTCAACCTATCTGATCTTCAGTTTCTTCATTGAAGCATAGGATAGCAATGCCCACATCACAAAGTTATAAAACTAAATGAAACATGGTACTTACATGCAATAAACCCCTGTTAAGTTATTGATACTAGTTATTGATATTAGTGTTAATGTTATTGAATCCTATGTCTTAATAATCAGCTGAATAGTAAACATTTCTCTTGCTAAGATGGCTACATATTTTTTCCACTGGTACTGTAGTGGACAGTGATGAGCTGCCCTAAGTGGAAAACAGGTACCATCCCTGAAGTCATGCCTCCTTCTTCCCAACGCTCCGGGGAGTCTGCATCCAATGAAAAATTGATTCAGAGGTTTAAAGTCCCAGTCCCCTCACCCTAACATGGGACTAGTCTGAAGAGCCATCCTAGCTCTAGAGCAACCTTTGAGGCCTCTGTTCAGATTGCATAACAGTCCAGTGTCTCCCTCTCATCAATCCTATTTCCTTTTCTTCCCTTTTACATATAGTGATTCTCTGATCAACTCTTCCATGCTAACCTCAACCTCAGAGTCTGCTTCTGGAAGAACCAAAGATGGGTTTATCAGATTGATCCTTCTCCCTTGAATTGACTAATATTGCAGTATGTTTTGCTATTGTTAGCTCATCTCCAAATCACCAGAAAATTATGTCCAGATACTCTGTTGCCCAAACACCTCTTCTGTCTTATATATGAATGTAATATATTGTTTTAGATCACTTTTATGCTGTTCAAATTGACCACTTATCAACATCTCACACTGTCTTTTGTCAATCATTATCAGTAGGTCTTGGCTTTTTAGCAGGGATTAATTCTCCCTATAGCATAAGTGCAAGAAGGCAGATGAAAATGAGTCCCCTGGGTTCAGAGAGTCTGCTTCATGCAGATCCACTATGCTTACAGTAATTGATTTTTATCAAGAAAGCTCTAATGCTGTTATTTAAGTAATCAGGTCGGGCTTTTTGGGTTTCATGTTCCCAAGGGAAGAGAAGAAGAGCTTGTCCACAATTACTTTGGGACAGGCATCAGCTCTAGTGTAGATTTAAAAGTACAATAGACTACTCTATCTACAAATTACATTCTTCCAAAATTCCTTAAAATACCAGAATTCTTAAGTTCATTTTGGGGGGATCCCATATCCAGTTATTATATCCATATTCATATAGATTTTTCACTGTGAGTTCTTCAAGGATTTGGGTAATCTCTAAGCCAATTTACTCTCAATATATTGAGTTCTGACATATGACATCACAATATTTTCATTTTCTCTTTTGAATAGAAATAGAATCGTCCCTCCTTCCCTCACCCTATCCACCCTGGACTCTTATTCAATCTCCTTAGAGCTTTGAAGCCCCTAAAAGCACGTGAGCAGAATCAGCCTATTTATCAGCACAAGGAGTGGTGAGCACTGCAGTGATGTGATGTCTCCAAAGAAGGAACCAGCCACCATTCCACACTCTTTGCTCAAACCAAGATGGGCTCGAGAGTTCTGGACCTTGCTGTCCTTCCTACCTCTGCACATTCATCCAAATCACTCTACCTACCTAGAACGCCTTCCTACTCTTCTCCACCTGCCCAAATTATGATCATTCTTCATATTCATTTTGCCAGTTCAATAGGAATCTCTCATCCATCCTCCACCTTCACATCACATCAGTTGAAGTGGAAAAAGGAACTCACATTTACTAGGCCTTTACCACACGTATGCCAAACACAGTATTTTACAACACCTCCCATGAGGTATACAGTATTTCTTATGCTCCTTTTACAAGTTTAGAAACTGCACCTCAAAGAGACTGCAGAATGTGCCCAGGATCAATCAAGTAGCAAGTATTAGAGCAGGGTTATAAACCTATGACTGTGTCTGAAAATGAAATACAAAGTACTATATATACTCTGGAACATTTTCTCTATTGTTATATTGTTTCATGAAACTGTTATATGTCTCTAATATTATTTTTTAGCATACTTGCATGTATTTTCCTAATTTGAGATTAACTTTCTTCATGACAAAGGCCATATATATTTATCCCCCATAGGTTCTTATGCAAATAGATGCACAATACATGCTGATTTGTTTTCATTAATAATTCCTATAAATATCTTCAAATACCTGATTTAAAACATACAGTACCACTTTGTTCTTGGTCCTTTTGTAACCAAATACATCATTTATCTCTTGGAATTTTATGACACAAAACACATAAAGGAGCTAAATGTGACTTATAGAAGAGTTTCCATAAAGACAATTGATGGTTATTAATGCTTCATATACCATGGTGTATGACTTACAATTTTGCCTGGAATCTGCTTTTACAAGAAATATATCTCTGCACCTGGGATTGGTTGACACCATAGATGCTGCTCCATGTGAAGGTCCCTCCTATAATAATTGTCCAGAAGGTGTGTCTTTGCAAAGGGTTAGGATTAAAACTAAATGACAAGAAAGAGAAAACAAATCTGAACTATTAGCAGAGATAAAAAAAATTCTCTTAGACTATATTTGGAAGCAAGCAAGGTATATTTATATATACAACACATACATAAATATGTACAAATTTATTAATTAATTTAAAAGGTAGAAATATTTCCAACTTAAGTTCGATGAAATAAAAAATATTATTTTCAGAGATCTGGAAATACTAGAAGAGACTGGGGGAAATGAATGTTGCAATCATTCTGAACATTTATATAAATTGTTCTCCTCTGATATAAGGAAACTGTCGTTTGAACAAATCTGACACGATGTAATCAGAGAACATGAAACAAAGAGAAAGAGGGAGAGAAAAATATTCCTAAGTGCACCGCAGCAGTAGAGATGGCACTAAAATGAACACAAAATTAATAACACATTGTGTATAGAATTCCTCTCCCAGCACATGTAGTCATAGTTCTAATCTATATTCATGTTCAACTAATCAGTCAATTAATACAGTTTAAAGTTTTGCATTTTCTAAAAACTGCATGTCATTGTAATCATGCTTTATTAAAATGCTGTGTGTACAAGCTAAATACTAATAGTTTAAAACCACTTGATGACATCATGTACATAAGTCCAAAACATTGTCATAGAGAAAGCTCGATTTCCATGTTTGAAAGATCTTTTAATCCTTTGTATTGGAAGGAATGATTTTGTTCATCTCTGATACACAATATGAGCTAGAAAACTTTCTGCAAAGTTAGCTTTCATGGACACTTCCTTAAAATTATGAAATTTTGCAAATTCATTTCAAATCTTATATTTGAGATCCATTGAGTAAAGTGCTCTAATTGTATGCATATTCTGGAATTCTTATGGAAAGTAAGAGCCTCTATTTCATGTCTAACATTTCATATCAATGTCTTAAGAGTTTCAAGAGTGTTGACCCTTTCTTCCCAAGAGAAAGAAGCTACTACATTAGCTAACTGAAGAGACAAAAGGAGTCAGCGAGCTATCTGAGGGAGATACGACAAGATTTAAAACACTCAGTTTAGTGGTTTAGGCCATACAGAATATATAGGCCAATGGCAGACAACACAGAAAATACCAATACAATACCCTTCTTCTCTTCATTTATCTTAATTTGAGCAAACTTTGTCTACCGTATTCTCAAAACATATCAGAATAACAAGTGATACTCCTGAAAAGTATGAAACACAAATAGACTTTTTATTGTTGCTTAATGACTTTCAAAGCTAAGGTCATAAAAATGTCTAATCTTTTTTTAAGAATCTCTTACTAATGCATATAAGCTATTGCTTCAGTGCTCCAATATATATGTATCCTTCGTATAAAGTGACAGCTAACTTGCAGAAAAATGATTGGTTCCATACCCTCTCTCCTCAGCCTGGCCTACCAGGAAGACATTTGGGAGTAATCAAGAGTAGCCATTGGTTGTTTCCACTTCCTGGACTTCCCCTTTCCCTGTTCTGGTAACAGCAACCTAGGTTTGCTTTGGGGAAACCACCATTTCTCCATTAAATAGTCTCGATTGACAATCAGTCAAAATATCTTGTTCTGCTCTAGCCAAAGGGTGGAAACACGTCCCAAGCTAGGCAACTAGAGGCTCTTTTCCTTAGAATCTGAATCTTGAGCTAAAAGAAGGAAATAAATATTGAAAATAGTTGAAACTGATTCACTAAAATTTATTCCTGCACATTAACACATTGACCCTGTCCAATTTCTGAAAAAGCTTTTCTCAAACTCTGGTGCTTATTTTCAGAAGATCAGAAAAGAGCCACCAAGTGTAAAATGGGTTTTCTTTCTTCAGACTGCCTATTCAAAGTGGGGCTGCTATCTCAAAGAGAAGGTAGGCTAGTTCAAGACGACATGGGTGCCTTTCCATATTGTAAAAGGACAGCACTATTGATCCAAAACGGAAGGTGTGTTCAATATTCTTTTGAATTGTGTGATATACTTGGGATGAAATATCTAGTCTCTTCTTGTTCTTTAGGAAAACTGAATAGCTGTTTAAAACATGTTACATCATGTGCTGTACTGTCACTTGAAGCATCGACCATAACTTTACTAGTCAATTCTCTAGAAATAATACTTAATATTAGATAATTTTCATTATATACTACATACACATACATATATAATTATAATACATAATCATAAGCTACTATGTTAATATACTATATATTGCCAGGACAACATCAAAAGAGAAACTCTCAAAGTTGCTTAAAACAAAGAATTGTCAAGATGAAATCACTGTCTTTCAGTGTCTATCTCTCTCTCTCTTTTTTTTTTTTTTTTTTTGGCAGGT
>NW_016808815.1:1897120-1899867 GCF_001698545.2 Rhinopithecus bieti
TTTTTTTTTTTTTTTTTTAGCGAGTCTCACTCTGTTGCACAGGTTGGAGTGTGGTGGCGTGATCTCAGCTTACTGCAACCTCTACCTCCTGGGTTCAAGCAATTCTTCTGCCTCAGCTTCCCAAGTAACTGGGATTACAGGTGCACACCACCACGCCTGGCAAATTTTTTGTATTTTTAGTAGAGATGGGGTTTCACCATGTTGGCCAGGCTGCTCTCGAACTCCTGGCCTTAGGTGATCCACCTGCCTTGGCCTCCCAAAGTGCTAGGATTACAGATGTGAGCCACAGCACCCGGCCAGAAGCTACCTTTTCTTAACTTTCCACTGTCTCTTTCCTAATCATCCTGTCCCACTTTTCAACCTATTCTGGACTTTAATACCCGGAAGAAAATACTTTTTTTTTGCTTTAAAACCCTTCTCAGGAGGAAACATCGCTCTAAGCACCATGTAGCTAAGTACCATCTGACTGGTTTAATCCCTTAAAGAACAGAGGGAGGCTCCTTACATATTTACTTCTCTGCTTCAATTTGCTCTACCACATCCTTAGCAATTTGTTGGTTTGTTTTTTAATGTTAATTTACTATTTCAATAAAGAGATTATTTTTATAGAATATAAAAATGTGTTCAGTTGCCCAAGTAGTAGACACTTACTTCCAGAAATTTAATCTTCCACCATTATAGGCATCATTTAAAATAGTGCTGATTCCACCTTGAATCACCGCAGCCTGTATAATCACGGATGCAAATCCAGCCACCATGATCCCAACTTGAAAAACATCTGTCCAGATAACTGCTTTAAGACCACCCTTTGAGGGGAAAGTATATTAGGATTAATGCTTCTATCAGACATTATTAAGTATCTACTTGCTTATACACTATGCTGGACAAAAATGATAAAAACATGAATGTTGGCCAAGAAGTGCACTCAAGGGAAACAGTCAGGTTGGGAGAATCTTCATACAGAAGGATATATTTAAATCAAGTCTTCAAACATAAGCAGAGGCAAAGATGGAGGGTCTGTCCAGGAGAGAAAACAGCATAGGCAAAAGCATAAAGGAGTCAAACTACATGGCGTGCTGAATGTGGCCAGATACATTCCACAGAATGAAGTGGAGCAGTGTCAGGAGATTGTTGGGAAGAAAAATTTGAGTCAAATTACTAGTAAATAATATGAATTTTATCCTACAGGCAGAGCTGATGTTTAATTGATTTGCACTCAGGTGGTCATATCTGCTGTTAAATACTATAAATGATCTGTACTAGCTACCACCAGAAATTTCCCAAGTTTCTCTATGACCTGAGCTGAACCAGCACCTGGCTGAAGGCCCCATCTTCTACATGATCCAGCACCTAAAGGGTTAAGACATAGAGTATCAAGGATTCCATAAGATTTTGTCACTGCTGAGGACCAGCACACATAATAATATCAGTGCCAAGCCATGCTGGTTTTGCATATTTTGTCACCCCTATCTAGAAGCAAGGGGAAGTTATCACAGGTTTGTTTTTGTTTTGAGACAGGGTTTTCTTTGCCACCCAAGCTGGAGTGCAGTGGTGCAATCACAGCTCACTGCAGCCTCAAACTCTTGGGCTCAGGCAATCCTCCCATCTCAGTCTCCCAAGTAGCTGGGACTACAGGTGTATGCCACATTCCTGGCTAATTTTAAAACTCTTTTTGTTTGTTTTTTTGTAGAGACAGAGTCTCAATATGTTGCCCAGGCTGGTCTCAAATTCCTGGGCTCATGCAATCCTTCCACCTTGGCCTCCTGAATTGCTGGTATTACAGGTGGGAGCCACTGGGCCCACGACCTATAATAGGTTTTTAAGCTGAGGAATAGTATAAGCACAAATATAATAACTTGGCAACAGTACAGATGAATCAGGAGACAAGATTGGGAACCATTGCAATGGATCAAATGAAAGAAAAAATTTCAGTTATGCTCCATTTTCTATAAAGGATCAAATTATACTACAGACTATTTCTCACACAAAAAAGTTACCCTGTGGGAGGTCAGGAATAGGAACGTAGGTATGGACAAACCAGATTGCAGTATACAACAACTGGAATTTTCAATTTTGCAAAGCAAGTGGGTAGGGTGAAAAGGGAAATACGTCCTGGACGTACCAGTGTGCAGTAGAATGTGCAGACCACCCCTGTTGCCACCACTGCGCCCCACAGATCAAATCCTGTGACTGTAGAGAAAAAGAGAAGTCATATATAATTGTAAAATAGCACAATAAAATAATCCTCAAAATCATCACAGAAGGAAGCTATATCATTTATCAGGCACCTTCCTCTATACCCACTTGCCTAAAGCCAAAACTAGGTCCAAATCTCATAAATGGCTCAAAAACAAATGGAGTTTAAAATTCTATTTGATAATTTTCTACTCTCAGACACACAGATCTGACACTGGCTTAATTCAACACACGGAAAGGCATTTATATTGTAATTAAGCTAAGAAACTCCTTGATACTGTGATGGGTATTTCTTATCTCTCTCCCCATTAGACACGGTTCAAATAAACACTCTATTTTTATGTATTATGTTGCAAATACTTGAATTTGAGGATAATGTATCATACTGACAATCATAATGACGATATCAAATTGCTATGATGTGTAGATTCAAATGAAGACAACATTAAAGGATTCAAATGTAATCTTTATAACATTGCAGATTGCAGATCTGATTTTAGAAATTTAACAAAGGTGACTGAAATGCTTTTTTTTTTTTTTTTTTTTTTTTT
>NW_016808815.1:1904051-1909359 GCF_001698545.2 Rhinopithecus bieti
TTTTTTTTTTGAGACAAAGTCTTGCTCTGTTATCAGACTGGAGTGCAGTGGTGTGATCTCCTAGGTTCAAGCAATTCATCTGCCTCAGCCTCTTGAGTAGCCGGGTCTACAGGCGCGCACCACTATGCCCCGCTAATTTTTTGTATTTTTAGTAGAGACGGGTTTCACTATGTTGGACATGATGGTCTCAATCTCCTGACCTCATGATCCACCTGCCTCAGCCTCTCAAAGTGCTGGGATTACAAGCGTGAGCCACCGTGCCCAGCCGATAATGCTTTTTAAAAAACTTTTAAGTTCAGACGTACATGTGGAGGTTTGTTACATAGGTGAACTTGTGTCATGGGGGTTCCTTGTACAGATGATTTCATCGCCCAGGTATCAAGCCTAGTACCCATTAACCCACTTGTTGTTTTTCCTGATCCTCTTCCTCTTCCCACCTTCCACCCTCCAATAGGCCCCACTGTGTGTTGTTCCCCTCTGTGTGTCCATGTAAACCCACTATTTCACCAGTCCTTAAAGAAGGCGTTACTAAGATATGTGCTACCAAAATGTGATCTAGATGGAGAAAAGTCTTTATAATTTGCTCCTATTTATCTAAGAAGTGGGGAGTCTTATTTCATTTTTTTAAAAGAAAAGAATTGTGCTCGTTTCAGCAGTACATATACTAAAATTAAAGGATAAATCGAAGCCAAAAAATTACTTCTAGGGGAGGGAGAAAACCAGGTAGAGAAGACAGAGATACAAGTCAGGCTACTTTAAACATATTTTGCTGTATAGATTTCACTTTGGAACACATAAATATTCCACATAATTATAAATTTAAATTGGAAAAAAAGCTCCTCAAAATCAATTGCAAAATGAAATAAATGGAACCTAACTGTACATCAAGTTTGTGACATTACCATGCAGAGGAAATATGTCACAAAATATTTAACACAATAATTTAACATACATTCCTACTGAGATATACCTAAGAAAAAAGAACAACAAAGAATAATATTTTTAACTGTGTTAGGCCATTATATTATTCATTATGGCTTAGAGTTGCTCTTCTAAAACTATTACATCTGTGGTTCTCAATCGTGACTGCACATTAAAATCTATAGAGGAGATTTATAAAATCCTGATAACTGGGCCACTCAACAGGCTAATTAACTCAGATTCCTGGTGATGGGGACCAAGGTATTGGTATTTTTGAAAGCCCCCCAAGTGAGTCCAATATGCAGCCAACGTTAAAATCAGGAGGAACTTAAGGCGGCACCTGCTGGATAAAAATGGGTTGAGAATCAATAACAATACTAACAATAATGCTATGAAATAACAGCAAACATTTAAATCCATGAGTTCGTAAGAATTTTTTTAAAATCTCAGTCACCCTTGGGGGATAGTATGGAACCAAGTTAATATTTTTAAAATTCATAAAGGGAAAATCTGACATTTATCCTCCCTTTCCTATACAAACTATTTTTCAGAGAAAACAAATAGTTGATAACAGGAAGTTTCTCTTTATAGCAGTATTCCATCTAACTAATGACGAAGAATTCACAGAACCAGAATACTCCATTTTATAAGCCCTAATGAAATAATAAATCTAGAATGATCATCAATAGCTGCTGATAATTTTTTAAACGACATTCTGGGTCTCCTGAAGGAAATAAACTTATAGATACCGCCTATGAAATATGATTTCCAAAAAGTTGAAGTGGAGTCTGAAGAAGAGTCTAGATCTAACTACTACTAGTAAACTACTACCAGTTTACAAGAAATACAGAGGAATGGTGAACATTAAATGATCCCATACAGATGTAATTGTTAAACCTAGAACCTGGAAAACTGGGCAGAACAAATAACCCAGTTTCTTCAGCAAATAAGTTGCAATTTAAATGAAAAGAAATAGAAGTGAGATTGTAAATTTAAAAAGAGACTTTAAAAGAGCTTCAAAATACATTCAGTACAAATTGACAGAGAAATAGGAGCAATAGAAAAATCGGTAATTATATTTGGAGATTTTAGCATCCTTCTCTCAGCAATTGATAGAACAAGCAAAAAAAATTCCATAAAGATATGGAAGATGTGATGATAACACTATTAGCCAACTGAACCTTTGACCTTATAGAACATTACATCCAACAAGCATACAATATACGTTCTTTTTGAGAGCACATGGAATGTTCTAGACCGACCTGATCCTGGGCCATGAAACAAATTCATAAACTTCAAATTATTAAAGTCATATTAGTTCTCTGACCAAAGCAGTATTAATTTAGGAATAAATAACAAAAAGACATGATAGAAAATCCTCAAATATTGAAAATTAAGCAAAAATTAACCTAAATAACTCATGGGCAAAAGAAATCACAGGAGAAATTAGAAAATATTTTGAGAAATAAATAAAAACACAAGGTATCAAAATCTATGGGCTGCCGATAAAGCAGTGGTTAAAGAAAAATTAATAACTTTAAATGTTCGCATTATGAAATAAGAAATATTTAAAATCAATGACCTAAGCTTCACTTTAAGAAGCTAGAAAACCCAAAGTGATTAGAAGAAAAGAAACAATAAACAGCACAAATTAATGAAATGGAAAACAAAGAAAATCCACACGTCAAAACATTGGTTCTTAGAGGAGATTTAAAACATCAACAGAATACTAGAAAGATATATCAAGATAAGAAGATAGAAAAGTTATCTTATCAATATTAGGAATAATTAGAAGGGATGTCACTATAGATACTATAAACATTAAAAGCATAACAAGAGGCTATTATAAGCAGCTTTATGCCAATGAATTTGATAAGTTAGAACAAATGGAAGCATTCCCTAAAAAATACAATTTACCAAAACTGACGCCACAAGACTTTTCAAATATGAATAACTCTGTATTTAGGGAAGAAATTGAATCCGTAACCAAAATCTTTCTACAGAAACGAAGAGTAGGCCCAGGTGCCTTCAGGGTGAATTCTACCAAGCATGTAAGAAATAAATACACAATTTTATATAAACTATTTCAGAAAATGGAGGGAACACTTCTCAATTCATTTATTAAGCCTTATCAAAATGTTAGCAAATCGAATTCAGTAATATATAAAAAAGATAATATATTATGACCAAGCAGCGTTTATCCCAAGAAAGTAAAACTTGGTTTAATATTCAAAACTCAGTCAATGTAACTTTCCACATTAACATTGCAATAAGGCAGGAAAGAGAACTACGAACTACGAGGATTAGAAAAGAAGTAAAATTGTCATTATTCATAAACAACATGAAAATCCTAAGGGATCTCCAAAACCTGCTTAATTTAAAAGTAAATTCAGCAAGTTCTAGGATGGAATATCAACATATAAAAGGCAGTTGTATTTTATATACTTGCAATGAATAATTGAAAATATTATAAAACAATGCCATTTGCAATAGCATAAAAACATCAATTATCTAGGTATAAATCTAAGAAATAGTAAAAGACCTCAACATCCAAAGCTACAAAACATTACTGAGACATCTTATTTTATTTTATTATTTCTTTTCTTCCTTTTTTAAAAAATATGGAATGCTTCACAAATTTGCATATCATTTTTGTGCAAGGGCCATGCTAATATTCTCTGTATTGCTCCAGTTTTAGCATACGTGCTGCCAAAGTGAGCACTAAGAGAAATTTTTAAAGGTCTAGGAATGAATAGATATATCATGTGATGTATTGGAAGAATATATGCTTTTGTGAAGTGTTCAAGTCTTTGGCTCACTTTTTATTAGGTTATTTGTCTTTATTCACTTTATTATTTCAGGAGCCAATAAGCTAAGCCATAAGAGTCTAATAATAAGCTAAGCCACAATAATCATATAAAAAGTGAAAATTGAAACAACAATAAAATAATAGATAATACCCACTAGAATGACTGAAATAAAAAAGAATAATATCAAATATTGGCAAGGATGTGGAATCACTAGAATTCTCACATATTGTGTAGTGGACATGTAAAACGATACAGCCAGTTGGAAAAGCTGTTTGGCAATTTCTCGTAAATTTGCACATATTTCTATCCTCAGCTGGGTCCAAATAGAATTATATATATATTTTGTTTGTTTGTTTGTTTGTTTTTTGTTTTTTGTTTTTGAGATGGAGTTTACCTCTGTCACCCAGGCTGGAGTGCAGTGGCGCGATCTTGGCTCACTGAAAGTTCCACCTCCCAGGTTCACGCCATTCTCTGGCCTCAGCCTCCCAAGTAGCTGGGACTACAGGCGCCCACCACCACGCCTGGCTAATTTTTTGTATTTTTTAGTAGAAACGGGGTTTCACCATGTTAGCCAGGATGGTCTCCATCTCCTGACCTCCTGATCCACCCACCTCGGCCTCCCAAAGTGCTGGGATTACAGGTGTGAGCCACTGCGCCAGGCCTAGAATTATTTTTAATTTTATACTACATCCATGTATTTCATTTCCAATGGAAGTGAAAACAGGTGTCAAAAAGAAAAACAAAATGCACAAAACCTGTAGAAGAATGTTCTTGGTACCCTCACTTCACCATAGCCTAAAACTGGAAACAACGCAATGTCTCTAACAAGAGAATGGATAAACAAATGTCGGTAGATGCATAAAATGAAGTACTACCAGCAAAAAAAAAAAAAAAAAAAAAAAAAAAAAAAAAGGAATGAACTATTGATATATGTAGCAGCATGAATGAATCTCAAAACATTTTGCTGAGCAAAAGAAACCAGACGTAAAAAGGCTCTATATGATTCCACTTATATAAAATCTAACAACAGGGAAAACTAGTTTATGGTAGCATTGGTCAGAAAATGGTTTCTTGGGCCCATAGGAGGTTTGTTAGAAAGACATACAAGGAAAATTCCTGGGAGTGGATGATGGAAATAGTCTCTATCTTGAGCTGGGTGGTAGTTACACAAGCTATGACACAACTATTAAAGCTTATCCAACTGTACACTTCCCCATGCTCTGTGCATTTTATTGTATGCTGTATGTTGAGGTATATTATACAGACCTCAGTAAAAACTAGTTTTCTCGGCCGGGCGCGGTGGCTCAAGCCTGTAATCCTAGCACTTTGGGAGGCCGAGACGGGCGGATCACGAGGTCAGGAGATCGAGACCATCCTGGCTAACATGGTGAAACCCCGTCTCTACTAAAAATACAAAAAACTAGCCGGGCGACCTGGCGGGCGCCTGTAGTCCCAGCTACTCGGGAGGCTGAGGCAGGAGAATGGCGGGAACCCGGGAGGCGGAGCTTGCAGTGAGCTGAGATCCGGCCACTGCACTCCAGCCTGGGCGGCAGAGCGAGACTCCGTCTCAAAAAAAA
>NW_016808815.1:1909576-1913806 GCF_001698545.2 Rhinopithecus bieti
AAAAAAAAAAAAAAAAAAAAAAAACTAGTTTTCTCAATAGGCATCAGGCGATCAGAAAAAAAGAAAGAAAAAAAACTGGTTTTCAATTTTAAAAATCAGAAAAGGGAAACTTAAGAGAGATTGACTGATTGCAATCACATAAGCTTATTTGGATCCTGGTTCTAACAAACACTGAAAAAAATCGGGGAAATGTGAACACCGACTTGATATGAAATTAAGAGATTAATATTAATATATTAGATACAATGATGGCATAATTATGGTTTTAAAAGCCTTTGTTTCCAAAGGACATACTGAAATACAGATGAAATGACATAACATATTTGCAGAAAAATAATCTGGTAGAGGTAAGGGGGAGTGAATTAAAATAGACCATGAGTTGATAAATATTACTGTAGAGTGATGAATGAGCATATTAAGGTGCTCTATTCTCTCTTAGTATTTGTTTGAGGTTTCTCAAAAAAGAACAAAGGAGGTTAGACCTAGAGAATGTGAAGTTTCAATTCAGTCACATAAGCTTTTCTGAGCATCTACTGCACACTAAGTTCTGTGTCTATGCCTATACCTACAGCCTTGGTCACAGCAAAACACACAAGTGACACTCTGGTCATCAAAACGCCTTCACTTTCATTCTAATTTACTCTCAGGGAGTGGTTTGAGCCTGATGAGAACAGAATGCTTGATTTCTTCACAGATTAAAGTCAGTCTTCTGATTAGTCCCAGAACTGCATTTTAAAACCCTAAGATGTTGAATTACACGTAAAGCCTAAACAGGTAACTTATGAAGTTTATAACTCAGTTCTTGATATATGAAATGATCCTCTTATGATGTTGGTAATACTGATGTGGAACATGCCCAGGACTCGGAGTTCGAGAGCACCTTATACATGAAGTTCCCCTTGGTAATAATACTGTTTACTTTATAAACTTAGGTGATAACTACTGTCACGTCTATCATAAAATCAAGAAAACAGAGTGTGGAATTAGTAGGTTTTCTTCATGTCCTATTAACCCCAGGAATCGTACCACATTTCTTCCCATCACAGAGTCCACATGTCCATTTTACAAGGATGTTTTAGAGAAATTCACATCGAATAGATAAGAATTCAAAGGGCATGGTGTTTCCCCAAAACCTTTTGAAACTATGACTAGCATGAATCTTTGCTTCAATAAACTATCCCAGCCTCACTACATTTATCTTCCCAAATCTAGAGAGTATAGATACTTCGTTGAGCAGCATAATCTTTATAAATTTATTTGTACAAGTGCTACAGACATCTGTTCTTTCGTCACTAGGAGCAGTCTGATCATTCAAATCACATGCCTCTGTTTCTCTTTCATTTTGGGCCTTATTAGAAGTGTGGAGAAGAAAAGCTTTTCTCCCTGCCAGATTTCACAACAGGCCTGAGCAGAATTACAGGGAAGCTTCCTGGAGATGGGCTCACAGGAGGAGATGCTGTCAATCCTGACTTTGGCTACAGGGGGCTTTAATTCTAAAGGAATGAATGGGCTGGTGAGCACATCCCAGAGAAGTACCACCTGGAGAAGTCCACCTCTGTAACGGTCTACAGACACTTTGGAGCTACCCATCCAAAAACCCAAAGAAGCTACTGTAGACACTGCACCCATCCTGCCCCACTAGTAAGGCTGATGTAGGTTACTAGAAGCACTCCTCCATCTCCCCATCTCCCCAGGGAAAAAATAAGGCTTGTTGAAAGTGAACCCCAAAATGTGAGTTACCTAACTGGCAACTCTAAAATGTACCTTGATTCAAAGCCAGGGCAGGGGCATAAATAACAATTCCAGTATACAGAATCTAGGGGGGAGAAAGAAAGCCAAATGAATTAAATGAATTATAAAATTCATGAATTACGTCTGAGTTATAAAATATTGATTGTTTTCCTATAACTTCAATTATGAATGAAAACAACAGTTTCAAAATGCCTAATAAAATTTGTTTGTAACTTGAAAAATATTATTTAAGTAAAGTTGACTCTTCTGTTTATGGTATGGTCATAAGTTAAAAACACTTTTTTGCAACCTGCTTAAGTAAAAATATGGACTTTTATATGGTGCTTAGTGCAAATGGTCACTGATCCAGCAACTCAATCTTGAAAAAAAAATTCCCACGTTTAAAATAATTAGAAAAAAAGAAAAAACAATAATATAAAAGATGACACCTCAATTATGTCTTCAAACTGTTAATCCCTGCATAATTAATCGAGAAAACAGTAAAAATTTGGAAAACATATTTCTAAAAGTTTTAATGTTCATAAATTAAACAAAAGTATAAATTTGCACTAAAAAAAATCCTGAAAGCCAACAAAAACCACATTCGATCTCTTTAATATCATTCATTATTTTCATTCATACATTTAACAACTACTTATTGATCTGGGGTACAATAGTGAGGAAGAGAAATAGAGTTTTTCTCAAAATATAATTTTTATTGTGTTTAATCTTTCAAATATATCCCATAGAAGTGAATTCCATGATTATTCCGTAAAAGCATATTACGAAAATAAAAGCCTATTCAGTACCTTTTGAATGTTTGATTATATTACATGAGTAGAACTATGAAGTCCTTCAAATGGGAGGTGCTAAATCTCCCTTCTTTTTGCAAAAATGAACTAACTTTCCACAGTCATTATTCTGTCCAAGTTGAAGATTTAAAAACATGACGACAGGCCACCTTCCTAACGCTGGTCCCCACTTCTCATTCTGTTGGCATTTCTAACAAAGATCCAAAGAGATCTGAACAGTTGGTGAATGCAAGCTACCAGGCTCAACTCTCTAAGAGACCCCAAAGGATTCCTTCCTTTTACACTGCAGTTGTGAAGGACTGATAAAACTTAAGTTATATAATTTGCAAAGATATAAAATGAAGTTGAGTTACATAATTTACAGAGGCACTCTGTCTGTCTCACTGCAGCAAATCCTTAGGTAGCTTTTTGGTTTGTTTGTTTGTTTGTTTGTTTGTTTGTTTTTGAAATAGTCTTGTTCTGTCACCCAGGCTAGGGTGGTGCAACGGCATGATCTTGGCTCACTGCAACCTCTGCCTCCCGTTTTCAGGAGATTCTCCCACCTCAGCCTCCCCAGTCATTGGAATTATAGACACCCGCCATCATGTCTGGCTAATTTTTGTATTTTTGTAGAGATGGGGTGTCACCATGTGTTGGCCAGGCTGGTCTTGAACTCCTGATCTTAGGAGATCCACTTGCCTCAGCCTCCCAAAGTGCTGGGATTACAGGCATGAGCCACCGTGGCTGGCCCTTAGGTAGCTTTTGACTGGAAATGGAATTGAAATTAGATACAAGAATGCAAATCTCTTCCACAACCTCCATTAGCAAACCCAGCCCTAAAGTGCTTAACTGACAAGAGGAAAATGTGTATATAAATAATCGTGACAATGATCATTACAATCTTCCAGCAACAGGGTGAACAGTGGAAAGCATTCCTGTCACTGGCCACTTGGCAAATCCTTGCTTTCCCTTCGTGTCAATCAGTAAATCTATAAGTGCATGTTCTTGAATTACTGGATTGAGTATTTGGCTTTAAAGATTCCTCCAGAGCTTAGGATTCTGTTGTTTTACACTCTAAGGACTGCTTTAGTTGGTTCTTAGAGTCTAATTTTTAAAAGAGCGCTGACTTTTAAAATATGATTTCAAAGAAAATTATTTCCTACTGTCTTCATATGGAAGTTAATTTTTTCATACCTATTACTCAATATGTTACAGAAATACTGTGAACATGCTACTTGTTTTCCTTTTGTTAGAATTCCCACTGTCAGCAACAAGTATCTTTGCCATGTAGTAATGCCCTTCCTGTCACCTTGGTAGAGGTGAAGGGAGGTCATATAAAGGAAAGCATAGTTTCCGACTGTTGCTTCATCAGTATAATATTTAACATTCACTTAAATCATTCTACTTTTCCAGGAAGTAAAGCATTTACTGAAACACTGTTTGATGATCTTAAGGGTTGATGCCGTACAGTGACAAGTGTTTCTCCTTTTGTGTTCCCTTATAGTTTCAACACCTCTTTTTTGTCTTTCATGTGTTTCCCAGGTAAGCTTAATCCAGATGCCATGGTTAAAAATATTTTAGCTGACAAAAGATAAAATAAATGGAGAGCTACTTACTGTTTGAAAAATGAAGAGGACTGTTCCACAGAGACGAACACATTTGTTAAATCGAAGTTCTAAATACTGTTGCAAAAAAAAAAAAAAAAAAA
>NW_016808815.1:1914187-1933553 GCF_001698545.2 Rhinopithecus bieti
TGCGAATCCTCTGGATGCCTTTTTTAAAATCAGAAGCTCAAGAAGAAAATTTAAATTTAGAAATGTAAAGCAACTTCACAACTGATTTGGAGTCTGTATTTTTATTTTAGTATTATTTTTATTTATATACAGCAAAATTGACTCGTTTTAGCGTACAGTTCAGTGGGTTTTAACACACACAGATTCATGTAACCCCTGTCACAATAAGGACACAAGACAGTTCCATCACCCAGAAAACTCCCCTCGGGCTTCCCCTTCATGATCAAGCCCTCCTCCCTCCCCCAAACCCTAGCAATCACTGATCTGCTCTCCCTCTCTAGTTTGGCCTTTTCCAGAATGTCATATAAGTGAAATTACTTTCTATATTTTCAGAGTGAGCAATCTGTTGTTCTTTCTCTTGGCATCTACTCCATACATTTTTCTTGACTCACTTGGGGCATCAACCCTTTCTGATTGCAGACTCTTGTGATGGAATAGTCAGTCATTTGCCCTGCCTCTTCTGACCAAGAGGAAGTCACATGATCCCAGCTCAGCCAATCAGCTTTTCCTTCCATCGGGTATTTGAATCTTAAAGGCAGGATACAAAGACAAAACATGACTGATTCTGACAGAGTGGCCTGAAAAGGCTGCCCTGGTTTCTGTCCTTTCCAAGACTGGCTTACTCAGCTTGTCCCTCTGTTCTATGCGCTACCCCCATGTCCTTCTAACAAATTTTTTTTAAACTTAAATCACCCAAGCCAGTTTCTGTTCAGCGCCAATGACCATGCCAATTTTTCCTATTTTACTTGAAATCTGCTATGTCTTATAACATAGTCTGCTTGTCTCCTATGTTATATAATGTATTATAATATACATATTACAGAGTTAGGATCATAGAATTTCAGAGCTGGGATCTAAGACATTTTCTAACGTGAATGTAATTACTAAGAAATTTAAGGCTGACAATAATCTTCATATAGTAGAAAAGAAGAGGAAAAAACTGGCAATAGGTAATAATCTGAGGAAAAATAATCTGATATTTTTGCCCCATGATCACGGCTAACACATACAGAGTACTTGCTGTATGCATGGTCCTCCCAACAACTCTATGAGCCAGGTACTGTGTATAAGCCCATGTTAAAGACAAGAACACTGGGACTCAGAGAGAACACCAAGTTGACAACCTTGCAAACTTGTCAGGGCCACAGTACACATTTAAAACCTTTGATGCCAAAATCTGTGCACATTATTCAGCATATATAAACAATCTGACTATGTATTTAAGACTCAGTAAGTGAATGGATGAAACTAACACAAAGACCCCACTCCCAAATCACTGATGGATGACAAATACACAGTACCATGTAGTACACTGGAGGAAGAGTTCCAGCTCTTGACCCAGTCCCACACCTGACTCCATCAGCTTGTGGCAATTATTCTCCAAATGTCAGGTTCTTTCTCTTTAAAATGAGGGGCATAATAATAATTTGTTTCCCTCTCACTTTGCAGGGTTTGGAGACTATTCAATGACATAAACGGATGGGGAAATGTAAACTCAAAAAGTAAGATATTAAGAAGTTAGTGGTATCCAAATCAATGGACCTGAAGAAAATTGAATCTCAATGAATTACATATATCAAAATCATTCAAGGATATTTTGGAAGCCTTTTTAGAAGACTGGAGAAGTTTATTAAGCCTGGAAACAGGGCAGTGTTATTGCATTTCTTTAGAAGTTTATTTTTTGTTTGTTTATTTGTTTTGTAAATCTCTATGAGTCACTAAATATGTGAATGGACATCAATAGAAGAGAAGTCTTTGTTTATGCTAGATACATGCATCCAAATTGCTGGAGACACAAATAAATTGAACCAAGCTGAACCACGTAAGTTGATCAGTTGATCCAGGGAAACCTGTGATTTAAGCTCAAGGACCAACTCAAGACAGCACCAAGAAGTCTATTACGATCTCAGTCATCAATTACTAGGCTGCTGAAGAAATATCTGGAGACTGGACCAGATGTCCAAGTCACTGTGTGGCAGCCTTTGGGAATACTTGTAAGATTTCTAGACATAATTACAAAGTAATGACAGGCGCCTAAATTAATCATGATCTCTCATTGTCCTCAGAACTTTGAATCACTTCTGTTGATATGAATAAATACATAAATAACAAGCAAACATGAGGTCTAAGCAACTCAGTTTAAACACAGATTTAGTTGGCTCTAGAAAGATCTTGAAGACTTGATGGATCAAATTGGATTCCTGCATTATACTTGGGTCTGGAAGTTGCTAAACACCTATCAGGACTACATTTTGAAGGCAGTGATAAATGAAAAAAAATGTTTGTGAACAGCTAATTTTCACTAAAGAAATGTCAACAGGGAGAGATTTCATACTTGAGCAAGAATGCCAGGTTATCAATCACTCAACACTGTACTGCATATTCTGTATAGATTCTGTACTTCTCAGCATAAAACAATAAACAATATACTCCACAGGAAAGTCTTTGCCATGACCATTAGGGAGGGTCTTAGCATGTTGCCTAACTTCCCTGCTCCCAACTGCCTGGCACCCCAGAGGTGGATGCCTGCAGTGTGCCCACAACTTCACGCGTCCTCTATTGCTTCCCTTGTTCTCTCTGCACTGGCGTAAGTATTGCTTGGGGTTATAACAGACTCATCAGAGCCTTCAGAAGCAGCCAGTATGCTGCTAGGCATATGTCTACACTGCTTCACATTCCTAGTAGCTTAACTTACTCTGAGTCTCCGTCCACAAAATGGGGCTCTTGATAGTACTTCCCTCAGAAGGATTGTTCTGAATGTGAGTCAGATAATGTATGTAAAACATGCAATGCAGCCCAGTGCCTGGCATGTGTTCAGCATTCAATGAACTTTTGTTATTTGCCATTTTTAGCTGGAACTCCTGCTAACTTAGCCTCTACCACTGCAAACATGAGGAAAATCTGTTTCTGGTTGAGTTAATGTTGTAGCCCAGAAGAGGCATGGGTCAGTGATTATGAGAGCAGCATTCGTCTGTAGAGATGAAGTCCTCATGCCAGATTCTTCAAACCCTTTCCAAGTTTGGGAATTGGTTAGCTATAGATCAGAGCTCACAGACTCAAATGCCTCCAGGTTCCATCAGGTAACATACATAAGTGACACTGACCAGGTGTTCACATATTAACATGTTGGAATATTCCTCCCACCCACTAAGATATATGTTTTCTTACATCTCCCTGGAAACAAGAGATCCCTTTACCCCTGTCCATTTTCCCTTTCACATTTTTTGATAAAGACATAAATGCAGATAAAAATTTCTCTACCAAAAAACAGTAACCATGAAAACACAAAGACCTCAATATCAAAGTTTAATAGAGAGTGAGAGCAAGAGCTGTAAACTCGAGTTCCTGTGGCCACAGGGGGCATGGGCCCAGTGTTACCAGCATTTTCAGTTCTCAAAAGAAGTCATAGTCTGAAATTATATTTTATTTCTCCTCACTATAAGGAGAAGTAAAAAAAAAAAAAAAAAAAAAAAAAAATGACCAAGAACTGAATTTGGTCTGGGGAATTTCGCCAGTTTGTCACTTCTGAGCAAACCTGAGAAACTGCATCTTGCTCACTTCTGGGATGATTACTGGGCTCTCCCAAACACAGCACCAGAGTGAATGGAAGGCAATGCTGCCCAGGGGTGCCTCGCCCTGGAAGACATCACTAGAGCCCAGGCAGAATGTGTCACCAATGTTTGTTGTGCCATTGAGGCCCTGTCCCCAGCACCAGTTGAACCAGCCTCACTAGGAAACCACCTGCCAGAACCCCTGGATTAGAGTTCTCTGGGTAATGGCCTAATAGAGAGGAAACTTCTGAAGGCTTGTTCCATGGAGCTCATTGAGCTTTGATCCCGCCACTCCCCTGAGCTTTGATCCCGCCCCCCACCTCCCATTAAACAGCTCTTTAAACTAAACATGCATCATCTTTTCAAAGCCTTTCCTGCAGACAACTTGAGAAAACCTATAGCCAGGGGACCTGTGCAATAGAGGAAAGACAGTTTTCCTTAATTATCCTTCCGTAGAGAAGGCAGGGCTGCTTGAGAACCATGCTGCCTATTTTTCTTATTGATCCCAAGATAACTACCACCACCACAACTAGCACCACTACAATAATTATGGCCAACATCTATCTGGTACTTACTCTGTGTCAAACACTGTTCTAAATGCTACACCTTGCATCATCTCATTTAATCCTCCCAACAACTGGATGAGGTAGGTGATATTATTTTATTTTTGAGGAAATAGGCACAAAAGATTGAGTAAGTCATCCAAGGTCACCCAGCTAGTAAGTGGTAGAATCTGGTCCCAAATACAGTTACTGATACACCTTAGCCACTTGGGTGCCTATTTCAGTGGAAAGGGGGTGTGTGTGAAAGGGGAAGGAAGGGAAGCACAAATTCTTCACCGTCTTGGAAGAGTGAATGGCGCTGAGGACCTGAAACAAGAGGATTCATTTCAAGAAGCAGGGCCTGAGACCTGAAGAACTTACCTTCCCCCCAAATCTTTCCTCTTGCTTGGGAATCAAAGATGCTAAAGGTAGAAAGGATCTTAGCCAGCACTACTATTCCAATCCGTTCACTTTGGAAGACTCTTTTTTTTCACTAAGCCCAGGAGAGTAAATCCCAAGGATTTTTTCACCCTTAGAGGACACCTCTCAGTAGAAGGGAAGGGATGCCAGGGGAGGGTCGGGGGACAGGGAGGAGTGTAGGGAGGGTGATGATGGACGGGGAGAGATTTCGATGTGGCGGTGAGAGTCTGCCCCCAAGAAAACGCCTCCAGAGGTCTGAAGAGTCCCCTTACCCCGCGCCCTGCATGGTCCCAGCCCACCCTGCCCCTTACCTCGTAGGTGCTGGTAATTCCCAGTTTGTAGAACACCGGGAGGAAGACCTCCGCGCTGATGACCACTACAAAGAAGTAGGTGAAGGCAAAGATGCTAAAAATGGCCCCAAAACGGTAGACCTCGGAGGGGGTGCCCAGGACGGTGACGGCCGACATGAAGCTAGCGGTGAGGGACAGCGCCACGGGCACAGCCGTCATTCTGCGGCCGCCCATTAGGAAATCCTTGGAGGTTTGCTGGCCACCCCCAGCGAAGGCGTAGTAGATGCCGATGGCGGCCGAGATGACCAGCATGCCCGCGAACACCACGTAGTCCCACACCACGAAGGTGCCAATGCCCCGCGGTATGTCCATGGCAGCACGGTCGCCTGAGCCCTGCGCGCAAACTGGTGGCCCAGCGGCGCGCAGCCCAAGCCAGGCGCGCACTTCTTATCCCAGATCCCCGGCGCGCAGGCGTGGCGTCCCGCAGGGAGGCGTCGGCCAGGTGTAGGCCTCGGAACGCACCCTGAGGCGGGGTGAGGGCTGGCAGTCGCCCCTGGACCCGCCGCTGCGAGCCGCGCCTCTCAAAGCCAGTTCTGGGACCTCGGAAAATGAGTCCGCTGTCCTGAGGGCTCACCAGGTGAGGAACTGGAGAGGCCGAGTTCGTCAAGGCGCCAGGGACACCTGAGCAGATGAGCACTGGAGCCTCCAGCTGCTTCCAATGAATCTACACAGGGAGCACTCCGCGCAAATTTTGTTCGAGTGGTACCCGAGAGGACGCACTATTTAAATAAGCAGGCGACCGGTGGGAGAATGTGGGACAAAGGGCAATTGTCACGCCTTGAATTTTAGCTTTCCGGTTCAACAGTCCGGGTCCTTACGGAAAGGGACGCCTGGAGTTTTTAGACTGCCTTATTTGATAGGTTAATGGGTGACAGTAGATTAGTGCGGGTGACAATCTGTAGTGAACCTTAGACAGGTCAGCGATCATAAAGGAGAGCAGAAAATCTGTGCTATTGTTTCCTTGTGTTTTTACTCAACAAACATTTCTGATCTCCTTCAGCCTGTTGTTGGAAATAGTAGTTACTGGAAGATTAACAATAATACCGACTTTTTAACGAGCCTTCATGTGCCACATACATGCTTGGCACGTTTTATATTAGTCAGTGTAATTCTTTTGATGAGCCAGTGTAATTCTCATCACCCTTAAGATAGGCATTTTCAAATGCAGAAATTACTGTAGAATGATTAAGTCACTTGCCCAATGAACTGGCAGAAATTAAGATCTTTAATCTAGGTCAGATTTCAGTGTTTGCTTTCTTAATCACAGTGTGTAGGTATGTGTTATAGGTAGGCAAAATGTGAACACTTAAATGAAGACACTTGAAAGCACTGAAGTAAAGATCATTTCCAGTATCAGCACTCAGGACATATTTTAAATGGCTTGTCTTGAAATACTATTAACACATGAATCGCATGTGATTCACAGGTTTTCCTTCTAAAATAGACACTCCAGCCAAATGTGCTCAGCTATCAATGTATTTCAGGCAGTCCTTGTTCATTTTTATACAAGTTTATAATA
Organism: Rhinopithecus bieti; assembly: GCF_001698545.2. Lineage (NCBI taxonomy): Eukaryota > Metazoa > Chordata > Mammalia > Primates > Cercopithecidae > Rhinopithecus > Rhinopithecus bieti. The sequence goes on from NW_016808815.1 coordinate 1,920,609, forward strand.
TACCAGTTGGTCCTAGGTAACCCATCCACAGAATGAGTTTAGTCTAGGCTAGTGTATGAAAAAAAAGCTATATCAGATTTTATTTTTTGTAAATTCATGTTATTTGTGTAATATTTTCAGAAGGAAATAAAGAGGGAAATAGAAGCTAAGTCCAAGTAATTCAATTGGTTAAACAAATATGTGGTATGCAATTATGTCCTACCAGTGTGAAATGTACTATATGTATATATTACATATGATATACATATATAATACATAAAATTATATATGTACATTATATAAATTTTATATATATAGAGAGAGAGAGAGAGCGCACACAACCTGTTAGAATAACACACAAAAGAATCCAGCTTGATCCTTCTAGGAATTGGATTCACTTCTGGGAATTTCTTTAAAGCCAATAGCCCTAGATACGGGAAATGCTATCTAAACAAAATTCATCTTCTTTTGGACACCTAGAGTTAAGAACAGGCAGCTAATGATCAACACATTTCCGTAGTCATGTTAGAAGCAGCATAGTCTGAGGTTAAACCCGTAGACTGCAAACTGACCTCTTGACTGCCACCTATGAGCCATGATATCTTAGCCAAGTGCTTCCTTCTATGTCTTAGTTTCCCATATCTTAAATGGGGATATTGGTTTTTATCTCATGGAATTAAAATGCGTTAAATGAGATTACATGTGAATAGACCCTGACACTATAAAATACTAGCATTGTATGATTGTTTAGCTGCCTTCCAATTTATTGAGAATTGGGCTAGTGTAAGTTATGGCTTGGAAGTACTGCTATTAGACACAGCTTCTGTTTTCCCAAGCTATGTCATCTTGCTATAAAACACTTATGTAATGCCATGAACTATGTGTAATCCATGCCCTGTTCTTCTTTCACATCTTTTGAGTGCCTGATATATGTCTCCAAATAATATTTTCATGAAGAATACGTGAATGCTCTATTTCCTGAGCCTTTGAATATATGGTATTGTTCATCTGTTGTCTTCACATATGAGAAAAAAAATTCAGCTGAGAAAATTCTTAGGTCACAGTCTTCTTCAAGAAAATTTTTTTGTAATTTTTAAGTATTTTTTCTGTTGTCTTCTGGCATTTCTTATTGGAGAGCTATCTCCAATAGCTAAATTTTTGTTTCCTCATAAATAACCTGCTTTATGGCAGAATACTAATAGATGTGGTTTTTTTCTTTATACTTGCATTCCTGAACGTTTGCAGGGTATTTCTAGAATAGCCCTCTTTTCATTACTATCATCTAGAATGGTGAGTCCTTTCAATTTGAATAGTCAGGTCTTGTTTTTTAAAGTGATATCTTTAATTACTGTTGTTCTAATTGTTCTAGTATCTTCCTCAGAAATGTATAATTCTTAAATAAATCTCTCTAGTTCTCTATATTATTCTTTTTTTATTTCTTTTTTTTTTTTTGAGACGGAGTCTTGTTCTGTTGCCCAGGCTGGAGTGCAGTGGCATAATCTCAGCTCACTGCAACCTCCACCTCCCGGGTTCAAGCGATCCTCCTGCCTCAGCCTCCTGAGTAGCTGAGACTACAGGTACACACCACCACACCCGCCTAATTTTTGTATTTTTAGTAGAGATGGGGTTTCACCATGTTGGCCAGGGTGGTCTCTATCTCCTGACCTCGTGATCCACCTGCCTCGGCCTCCCAAAGTGTTGGGATTATAGACGTGAGCCACTATGCCCAGTTCCAGTCCTCTATATTATTCACTTGAATCCTGTTTTCTTTTACCCACATACCTGAAGAGATCTTAAGTTTGTCTTTCATGTCATTGACTCTGGTGTCTGTCATAATAATGCTACAGGAGTCTACATTCCTACTCCCAATGTAGATTTTACTTCTGCCGTTACATTTTTAATGTCACTGAATTTTTAAAAGTAATCTTCTCCCTTTTATCTCATTCTAAAGTCTTTTCACCTTTAGAATGCCAAACAGTTTTCTTAAAATATTTTTTAAATTGTAGGAGCAAATAATTTCAGAGTGATTTTCTTCCTCTGAGTCTTTGAAGCATTGATCCCATTCCTCTGCCCCTCAGGAGCTTCTCGTAGGATATATATTGATGATTTTTCTGGCAATCATCTCAAATGGAAGAGTAATTTCCAGACTTAGTGTTAGCCAAAAGATGAGTTGTGTCATCTTCTATCTTATTATTCTCTTCTTTGGGGCTCTAGGTTTTACAATGGGATCACATAGCAAAGTTTAGTATCTAACTAAATAGCATGATAAGCCGATTTGCATTTCTTATGACTCTTTTGGATAGAGACAATATCGTCACCTGTTCCCACTGTCTGGCGTTCTCACTGTCTGGTGTTCTCACACTATCACCATGAAATACCATCATAAAAGCCATTCGTTACAGCATCCACTGCATCTGAGGTTCTTCCATCTCTACCAAACTATAGTGATTTACTTGTAAGGATGACCCCTCCCAAGATTCATTGCCCTGCCAGTTTACTCTACCCCCATAAGCATCCAGCCAGAGGATTAAGTGAGATAATATTTCTCTGGAGGTGGCAGCCTCTGATTGTACAGAGAAAGATGCAATTTGGTGCCACCCAACAACAGACAGCTGGCTGCCCAGCTGATATGGTTTGGCCATGTCCCCACCCAAATCTCATCTTGAATCGTAGCTCCCATAATTCCCACATGTTGTAGGAGGGACCAAGTGGGAGATAATTGAATCATGGGGGTGGTTTCCCCCATACTATTCTCATGGCAGTGAATAAGTCTCATGAGATCTGATGGTTTTATAAGGGGAAACCCCTTTCACTTGGCTCTCATTCTATCTTGTCTGCCACCACATAAGACATGCCTTTCACCTTCTGCCATGATTGTGAGGTCTCCCCAGCCACGTGGAACTGTGAGTCCATTAAACCTCTTTTTCTTTATAAATTACCCAGTCTCAAGTTTGTCTTTATTAGCAGTGTGAAAACAGACTAATACAGTAAGTTGGTACTGGTACAGTGGAGTGCTGCTGTAAAAATACCGAAAATGTGGAAGAGACTTTGGAACTTGGTAACAGACAGAGGTTGGAACAGTTTGGAGGGCTCAGAAGACAGGAAAATGTGGGAAAGTTTGGAACTTCCTAGAAAGTTGTTGAATGGCTTTGACAAAAAATGCTGATAATGATATGGACAATGAAATCCAGGCTGAGGTGGTCTCAGATGGAGATGAGAAACTTGTTGGGAACTGTAGTGAAGGTGACTCTTCCTATGTTTTAGCAAAGAGACTGATGGCATTTTGCCCCTGCCCTGGAGATTTATGGAACTTTGAACGTGAGGAAGATGATTTAGGGTATCTGTTAAAAGAAATATCTAAGCAGCAAAGCACTCAAGAGGTGACTTTGGTGATGTTGAAAGCATTCAGTTTTAAAAGGAAGCAGAGCATAAAAGTTTGGAAAATTGACAGCCTAATGATGCAATAGAAAGGAAAAACCCATTTTCTGGGAAGAAATTCAAGCCTGCTGCAGAAATTTGCATAAGTAATGAGGAGCCAAATGTTAATCTCCAAGACAATGGGGAAAATGTCTCCAGGCCATGTCCGAGACCTTTGCAGCAGCCTTTCCCATCACAGGCCCAGAGGCCTAGGAGGAAAAATGGTTTGTGGGCCAGGCCCAGGACCCCCTCCTGTGTCTAGCCTAGGGACTTGGTGTCCTGTGTTCTAGCTGCTTCAGCCATGGCTAAAAGGGGCCAAGGTACAGCTCAGGCTGTGGCTTCAGAGGGTGCAAGCCCCAAGCTTTGGCAGCTTCCATGTGGTGTTGAGCCTGCTGGTGCACAGAAGTCAATAATTGAGGTTTGGGAACCTCTGCCTAGATTTCAGAGATGTATGAAAACATCTGGATGTCCAGGCAGAAGTTTGCTGCAGGGCAAGGCCCTCATGGAGAACACTTGCTAGGGCAGTGCAGAAGGGAAAAGTAGAGTTGATGACACCACACAGAGTGTCCACTGGGGCACTGTGAGAAGAGGGCTGCCATCCTCCAGATCCCAGAATTTTAGATCCACCAACAACTTGCACCATGTGCCTGAGAAAGCCACAGACAATGCTAGCCTGTAAAAGCAGCCAGGAGAGAGGCTGTACTCTGCAAAGCCACAGAGGTGGAGCTACCCAAGACCATGGGAACCCACCTCTTGCATCAGTGTGACCTGGATATGAAACATGGAGTCAAGAAAGATCATTTGGAAGTTTTAAGGTTTGACAGCCTCACTGGATTTTGGACTTGCATGGGGCCTTCAGCTCCTTTATTTGGTCAATTTCCCCCATTTGGAATGGGTATATTTATCCAATGCCAGTACCCCCATTGTATCTAGGAAGTAACTGACTTGCTTTTGATTTTACAGGCTCATAGGCAAAAGGGACTTGCCTTGTCTCAGATGACACTTTGGACAGTGGACTTTTGAGTTAATGCTGAAATAAGACTTTGAGGGACGGTTGGGAAGGCATGATTGGTTTTGAAATGTGAGGACATGAGATTTGGGAGGGGCCAGGAGTAGAATGATATGGTTTGGCTGGATCCTCTCCCAAACCTCATTTTGAATTACAGCTCTCATAATTCCCATGTGTTATGGGAGGGACCCAGTAGGAGATAATTGAATCATGGGAGTGGTTTCCTCCATAATGTTCTCCTGGTGGTGAGTAAGGCTCACGAGATGTGATGGTTTTATAAGGGGAAACCCTTTCACTTGGCTTTCATTCTTTTTTGTCTGCCACCATGTAAGACATGCCTTTTGCCTTTTGCCGTGATTGAAAGGCCTCCCTAGCCACGTGGAACTGTAAGTCCATTAAACCTCTTTTTCTTTATAAATTACCCAGTCTCCAGTATGTCTTTATCAGCAGCATGAAAATGGACTAATACTCCAACTCTCTCATGAGAGTAGATGCTATGATTCTGAACCCAGTGTAGATTGTTTTATGGAGGGACAAGAGGTCTTCCCGTCATTTCACAGCATTTTCTTTTCAGAGTGGACACAAAGTATGATTTTTAACCCACTTAAATGTGATCTCCAATCAATTTATCCTACACTGTCTGGCCCCTGACAAGCTCTGACATCTCTTCTTATCACTTCTTTTCCTCCACTTACTCTTCTCTAGGCACATCATCTTCCTTACCGTTTCTGGAATCTGCCAAGCCTGTTTCTGTCTCAGGGCCTTTGCACATCTTGTTCTCGCTGCTTTGAATGCTCTTGTTCCAGATATCACCAGGGCTCCCACTGTTATTTCATTCAGGGGTCTGCTCAGATGTCACCTCCTCCAAGAGGCCCTCTCTGACCACTCAATTCACAATTAGTGTCTATCATTTTTTACTCCTTTCTCTTGCTTTGTTTTTCTTCACCTACGTGTACAAACTGACATTATATTTCTTTGTTTTATCTTGATAGTGGTCTGTCTTCTCCCACTAGAATAGAAGGTCCATGAAGACAAGGACTTTATCTGTTTTGTTCACTACTATACTCCCTGGGCCTAGAACAGCTTAGCACATGAGGGGTTCTTTTTAATAAACAGGCTGAACAAATGAATAGACAAAAGAAGGAATTACTAGAAAATCCTCTCAACTAAGTTGCACTGGTTCTAATTTCTAATGTTGTAAATTTCTTCTTTTTCTGTGTTTTCATAGACATTTTGGAGGAAAACAGAGAACCCATGTGAGGAAGTAATTTTTATTTTAAAGCTTCATTAGACATAAAGCCGTTTTCTAATTTATCATCTTTTTTTAACCAATTTTTATCAAGTAGTATTGAGTTTGGCTCAGAGTAACAGAAACCAAAATAACAATAGCTTAAATAAGATGCAAATTCTATTTAAAGTACAGAAATACATAGCCCAGGATTGGAGTAGGGCAGGGGATGAGGCCATAGAAAGTTGTTTGGGATTCAAACTCCTCTCTTACAGTTCTGCTATCCTCACATTGGACTTCCACTGTAGTATGAAAAAGGAAAGGGCTGATGGGCCATAGCTAGGCCCTTTAAGGACTTTTACCATCAGTTTTACATGGCAGTTCCCAGTGGACAAAACTTAGTCACATGGCCACATGTAGTTGCAAGGGAGACTGGGAAATGTAGCCTTTGTGCGAGAGGACCACATGCTGAACTAAAAACTGAAGGTCTTATTTCTAAAGAAGAAGGAGAGAATGGAACCTAGGGGATAGGATAGCAGCAGTCTCTGCCACATCCATCTCACCCATAACCTCCACCGAACAAACTTCCTTCTCAGAGACCAGTTTCCCAAATATTTTACTCTTTCCCCGTCCATCATCCTTACTTGACAAAGTTAAAAGTTCTCAGATTTAAAAACACTATGACAATAACCAGTTCCTACTCTTACCTTCTCTACTTCAAGTTGATAGTCTCCTGTTTTTCCCTTGTTGTGGCAAACAGCTGCTCTCTTCTCAGGAGCTACTCAGAAGACCACTGGCACTAGGACCACAGAGGCAGAAGCACAGTGAAGTGAAAGGCAGAGGCGGACCCAGAATGGAGAGACACAGAGATCACCAGAACTGTGTGGCGTCTTGACACAGTGGACTGCCCCTTACTTGGTTGCTCAGACCCTTTGAAGAAAATATTTCTTGAGTATATTTTGAAATATTACTTACTTTTTTCCTTTTTTTTTTTTTTTTTTGAGATGGTGTCTCTCTCTCTCACCCAGTCTGGAGTGCAGTGGCATGATCCTGGCTCACTACAACCTCTGCCTCTTGAGTTCAAGTGGTTCTCCTGCCTTAGCCTCCCGAGTAGCTGGGACTACAGGTGCCTGCCACCACGGCCGGCTCATTTTTGTATTTTTAGTAGAGATGGGGTTTCACCATGTTAGCCAGGCTGGTCTCAAACTCCTGACCTCAGGTGATTCACCCACCTCAGCCTCCCAAAGTGCTGGGATTATAGGCGTGAGCCACCACGCCCAGCCTTCCCAATATTTTTCACTGTGGTAAATACACATAAGATGAAATCTACTATCTACTACCACTTTTAAGTGTACAGTTCAATAGCATTAAACACATTCATAATGTTGTGCAACCATCACCAACGTCCATCTCCATAACTCTTCATCTTGTAAAATTTAAATTCTATATCCATTAAACACTAATTCTCCATTGCCCTGTCCTGTAACCCCCTACAACCACCATTCTACTTTGTCTCTGTGATTTTGACTACTCGAAATACCTCATATAAGTGGAATCATACAGCATTTGTCTTCTTGTGACTAGTTTATTTAACTTAGCATAATACTCTCAAGATTCATCCACATTGTGGCATAGGTCAGAATCTCCTTCCTTTTTAAGGCTAAGTTATATTCCATCTTATGGATATACCACATTTTGCTTATCCATTCATCTGTCAGTGAACGCTTGGGTTACTTACACGTTTTCGCTATTGCAAATAATGCTGCTAGAAAAGGAATGTACAAATGTTTCATAAAAGCCTTACTTTCAAATATTTTGCGCATATCCCTAAAAGTGGAATTGCTGGATCATATGCTAATTCTATTTTTATTTTTTTTCAAGAACTGCCATACTGTTTTCCACAGTGGCTGTAACATTTGACATTTGCACCAGCAGTGCACAAGCATTCTAATTTCTCCACACCCTTGTCAGCACTTGTTATTTTCTTTTTTAAAAAATAGGAGCCATCCTATGGGTGTGAGGTGGTATCTTATAGTTTTGATTTGCATTTCACTAATAATTAGTGAGGTTGGGCACGTTTTCATGTGCTTACTGCCATTTGTATATCTTCTTTGGAGAAGTGTTTATTAACTATTTTGCCCATTTTAAATTGTTTTTTGTTGAATTGTAAGATTTCTCTACATATTCTGGATATTAATCCCTTATCAAGTATATGATTGGTGAATATTTTCTCCCATTTTGTGGGTTACCATTTTCCTCTGTTGATAGTGTCTTTTGACGCACAAAATTTTAAAATGATTATGCAATCCAATTTACTGGCTTTTGTTCCCTGTTCCTTTGGTGTCATATCCAAGAAATCATCGCCAACTCTAATATCTTCAAGTCTTGACCTATGTTTTCTTCTAAGAATTGTATCATTTTAGGTCATGAAAAGTCTTTAATCCATTTTGAGTTAAGTTTTGTATATGGTGTTAGGTAAGGGTCCAGTCTGATTCTTTGGCATGTGGATATTCGGTTTTCCTAGCACTATTTGTTGAAAATACTACCCTTTGGCCATTGAAAGGTCTTGGTACCCTTGTCAAGAATCATTTGAGTTGCCTTTGAATTTAAAATTTCATTGGCTTGTTGTCTAAAAGGATTATAGTATAAAAAGGTAGATAATGTTAGCTATAAGGTAAAATCCTCACTTTTTTGTTTCTCTCCAAAACTTTCTACTGAGTTCAGTTTTATTCCTCTTGCTAATCAATGAACTTAAAACATATAAAATACCTAATATGCCTATTTTATAATGCTTTATAACTGCATAGTTCTTTCAAGTTTTGGAAGTATATTCACATTTAGTATTTTATGAAAAATGTTAGTTTAAACAATAGGGCAAGGCACCAGTAATCCCAGCATTTTGCAAGGCCCAGGCAAGAGTGTCCCTGAAGGCCGATAGTTCGAAGCTGCAGTGAACTATGATCAGACCACTGCATTAAACAGGTATATATGCACTTTTTTTCAGTCCCATATTTTGGTGTGTTTTTAAAGTTTGGAAAAATACATTTTTTTCCCAGAAAGTAGTTGCTGGCCCTTTGCTACACCTGAAGATTATAGATAGATATTGAGAAGAGAGTCAACAGAACCAAGTAGGCTTCCCTAGGGTGAAAATAAGTTTGTATCTTCTGTTACTCATGTCACATTACTAGGCAATGTTTACTTACCACTTATTCTGTAACAAGGAAACAAAGATGAAGTTTATATCAAAAATTACAGTATTACATTATAAGTCATTTCACATCTTTTTGGAGTAGGTTTCTTTTATAGAACTATAGGAATAAATGAACTTTTCATTTTTTTTGAAGCAAAGTAGTTAGAGGGAGGCCCATGGAAAAGGACTGATAATTGGCAGTAATTCTTTCCAAGTGGAGAAAGGACCTAGAATGTGCGGACTTGTATCATAGCTAATGCAAGGATAGAATCTACTCCAAGAGCTATTTAATTTTCATCATAAAACCTAACCACCCCCAGCTGGGTGCCGTGGCTCACGCCTGTAATCCCAGCACTTTGGGAGGCCAAGGTGGGGGGATCACAAGGTCAGGAGATTGAGATCATCGAGGCTAACACAGTGAAACCCCATCTCTACTAAAAAAAAAAGTTAACCAGGCATGGTGGTGGGTGCCTGTGGTCCCAGCTACTTGGGAGGCTGAGGTAGGAGAATGGCATGAAGCCTAGGAGGTAGGACTTGCAACAGTAAGCCAAGATCGCACTACTACACTCCAGCCTGGGCAACAGAGTGAGACTCTGTTTCAAAAAAATAAATAAATAAAAAATAAAAAACCCTAACCACCCCCAGGCATCTTGGAACAGACACACCTAGTTTCTCTCTCCCTCATATGGTTCTTTCACTAATTAATGCTCTCAACCTATCTCCTCCTGTTAGAATCTTACCCATCATTTAAGGTGGTCTCAGTTGTCAAAATTTTTCATGTAATATTTCACTATTTCTAATCCCACCTGCTCCAAACCATATGTGCTCTCTCTCCCTCTTTGAGCCCCCTTAGCATATATTTCTTAGTCTTCACAGTAGTATTGTATTATAGTTGTTTGCATCAAGACTTGTAATACGGGAGTATCTCATGGATCCCATGAGGCCAAAAGCAGGACTAGAAAGCCACTCTGCATGCCTCTTTCTCTCCAGATGTGTTTTCTCTGCATTGCCACTGGTGCCTGGTCAGAAATATCCAAGCCAGTGCTTCTAGGCCCTTAAATCAGTGGACAGCAGAGACTGATCGGCACCTTTGAATTCTAATTTTCAATTCTTTGAAGAGGAAATCCAACTGGTTTGGCTTAGGTCACATATCCCTTGACCTCTAATTTAATCAGCTGCAGTTAGAAGGGCAGGGTTCCTGTTTGTGGCTTCCCAGATTCACGCTGTGGGTGGGAAAAGGGGGCTGGGTCTCCATGTAGGCGGGTGGCTAGACATGTGTAGCTGGCTAGACATTCTGAGGCTGTCTCCTCTATTAATCACTTGTGTCATTTTATTATCTCCTGTGAGACACTGTAAGCTCCTTGGGAAAACGGACTGTTGCTTGCTCATCTTTGTAAAGCCCCAGAGCCCAGTACTGCTTATTGCATAAAGAAAATGCTAAACCCGCAATTGTATTGATACTACTTCACAATGCGTTTTGGCATCAAGAATTTCCCCAAAATTTCTAAAACTGAAATTTGAAAACCTGAGCATGATCTTATTAGGCCCTGAATCTAGGCTTACTCATATGCTTTCTTATCAGGGAGAAAAAAAAAAAGCCCATTTTCTCACTTTTTGAGAGGCAAATTAAAGGAATATATACTCCTAACTTAATTCCCTACGGTCTGTTTACTTTTCGCCTTGAAATCACAGTCACAATTGCTAGAGGGCTCTGAGAATATCCTATTGAAATGGAAAAGAAGGAGAAGACTGTAAGAATCCCTCTACAGGATACTTTCTTAATGTCCTTCCACCTAGAAACCGTGAGTAACTTGGGAATCTAAAGAGTGAGTAACAACAGATAGTGTCATCACAGTGCTTGAGTTGGGAAAGGTGCCAATGAATCAGGACTTAGCACCCCTACCCCTCACATCTGCCTTATTTATTTATTTTTCTTATCTGGGTGTCACTCTAATCTCTTCAGTAGAATCAATTCCAAGTTGGAGCAACAAGAACTTTTATTCAGTTACAGAATCAACTCACTCAACAAACTTAGTAGAATTTTTATCTGAAGCCCTGGAGTGCTTCCTGTTAGATAACGAGGGCTGTGAAATTCCTCCTGTTTCTCCTTTTAGCAGAACTGCCAAGGTGTTTAGTAAGGGCCAACCTTTGTACAGTCACGGCCTATATCCTTAGCCTCGATTTCTGCCACAGGTGTTTCCTTTCTTTTGCTACTTGATATTTGTTACTTTTCCCAAATTTCAACCTCTTTTGCATATGTATATTTTATTGCAACAAGCTCAAATCTTCTTTTGGATAGAGAAAGTTATGAATGAAGACGGAAAAATCCCTAGGAAAATATATGGATTATATATACTCCACTAAAATGGCATTAAAGGAATAAAAAAAAGTGTTTAGCTTACAGGGACAAAGAGAAGGAGACAAGGGGTGACTGTAGATAAATACAATTTATCAACTGTGTTCAGTACAATTTTGGAAGAATGAATGCAGATAAACAAGTGGAAACTGACTTCAATTTTAGCTTTCTTCATTTGTTAAATACCTTAAAAGATGAAAGGCAACAAGAAAAAGCAATCTGTACTATAGTGCTCCCTGATATGGTTTGACTGTGTCCCCACCCAAATCTCATCTTGCATCGTAGCTCCCATAATTCCCACATGTTGTGGGAGGCACCCAGTGAGAGATAATTGAATCATAGGGGCAGTTTGCCACATACTTTTCTCCTGTTAGTGAATAAGTCTCAAGAAATCTGACAGTTTTATAAGTGGAAACCCCTTTTGCTTGATTGTCTGTCTCTCTCTCTCTCTCATTCTCCCTGGGGCCATGTAAGACGTGCCTTTCACCTTCCACCATGATTGTGAGGTCTCCCCAGCCACGTGGAACTGTGAGCCTATTAAACCTCTTTTTCTGTATAAATTACCCAGTCTCGGGTATGTCTTTATCAACAGCGTGAAAACGGACTAATATACCCCACTAAGAAATGTCCAAAACCAGAGATGCCGTATACTTCTAAAGGCAGAGATAAGAGGTAGAATGAAAAACCAGATGACTCATATACAGAGTTATTAGAGACCACATCCTTTCCCCTCTCCCAGGCTGGGCAGTCAGGTTACTGCTCCTCCCTTCTTGACAGAAAACTAAAGATACCCTTTCTGGAGAGGTTACACTAAACAAAACCCAAAAAACTCTGGCTTGAGGGCACCAGTCACAGCTAAGGGCCACAGCAAGGCATTTTACTGGAAAATAAACATCAGAGAAGTTTGCCTAATGAAGAGTGAGACAACACTCCTCCATCCCTGATCCATCCATCCTTTCCCCTACCAGGCTCCCAGCATGCTAAATACCAGACTTATACTATTTTAGGCAGTATTGGAGAGAATTCCTTTCTGGAAAAACCAAGCAGCCCAAAATAATAGACAAAAACAAAACAAAACAAAAACTGTCATTTAGAGGCTATAAAAAGACAGGGCTCCCACCTGGTTATCCTAAAGTGAGGCCCTCTGATCAGTATGTCCCCCCTCCACATACAGAGTTTCTGATTAGCTCATGGTGCCTCTCTCCTTCACATGAATTGGTCAGTTAGGGATCACTAGCCACTTGGAAAAAACCTTTCACGTAGGAGACAGAGTCCAAAATAAACTGTAAAAGAAACATTGACAAAATAGTAAAGGCAGAGCGCAAAAGAAAACCTTTAAAAACTAGTTACCATTTTCTAAGAAAAGGAGGACAATTTTGCATTCATTAAATGTGAAGAGTTTCCTATTAAAATGTCACTTGTAAAGAATAAGAAGGAGCTCTTGGAAACTAAAAAATATAGGAGCAGAATTAGTGGAAGGGTTAGGAGATAAAATTGAGGAAACTTTCTATAAAGTGGAACAAAAATACCCAGAGATGAAAAATAGGAGCGGAAAGAAAAGAAAGTTAGAGGTTTAGTCCTGGAGGTTGAAAACATGACTCTCGGAATTCTAAAGAGAGAGTGGAGGGAAGGCAATTATCAAAGGAAAATTCAGGAAAATTTCCAAAAATCTTAAGAACATATTCTTCATACTGAAAGCGCTCACCAAGTGTGTAGTGAATTTAACAATTCACTTCTGTTGTGAAATGTCAGAAACACAGAGACAA
>NW_016808815.1:1933940-1939395 GCF_001698545.2 Rhinopithecus bieti
AAAAAAAAAAAAAAAAAAAAAAAAAAAAAACTTCCATAGACAGGGAAATAATAGGTCATATACAAAGATCAGAAATCAGAATGGCATCAGACTTCTCAACAGCAACATTGAAAGCCAGAGGAAAATAAAAATGCCTTCAAAGATTTTTATGAAAAATTAATTCCAACCTAAAATTCTCTACCCAAACTATTGACTGAGTATGAGTGGAGAATAAAGATGTTTTCAAATATGCAAGGTCTCAAAAATAGCATTTCCTTACACGCCATTTCTAGTGAAGCTTCTGGAAGATGTGCTTTATAAAAACAGGGAAAAAATGCAGAAAAACAAAAAAAGACATGAGATTCAGGAAACGGATGATCGAGGCAGAATTAGTGAGCAGCTAGTCCTGACTGGAGCAGGTTGTCAGAAGCTCTACCTGAAATCTTCTCTAAAAAAAAAATGGAACATGTAGGTTGCCTTATGGGTCAGCCTTCTATGAGACAGAAGTTTTAGAAGCTCTTTCTGAAAGTGTGATGATGAAGTGATAGAAGGTACATGGAATACTAAGCAAGGTATTTCCAGCTGAACACATTAGGTTGTACAGCCACCGTATTGGCAAACACTGAAGTCAGACAATATCCACAAATGTGGAGCACCGGGCACTTGCATAGACTGTTGGTACAAGCACTGTGGAAAAGACTGATGTTATCTAGAAGGATGAAGATGTTTATGCACTGTGCCACAGAATTTCCACTTCTTGTGGTATACCAAATGAGACATGTAATATGTGCACAAAGAGTATGTATAAGAATATTCATAGCATTAAGATTTACTCCAAACTAGAAACAACCCAAAAGTACGTCCACAGTAACATGGATAGTCGGTGGTATCTGTGTATAACCAAAGTGGATGTATGTAATGATGATGTGATTGAATTTTACAGAGCTGAGTAAAAGAAACCAAACACAAAAGAACATGCACCATATGTCTCTATTTATAAACAATTCAAAAGCAGGCAAAACTAAACTCAGTTGTTTCACAACGGATATGTAGGTGGTAAAACTATAAAGGAAAAGAAGCAGTAATTATAAAAGGTAGGATGGTGTCACATCTAAAGGGAGAGAACTAGTAATCAGGTGGGGACAGATGGGCGCTTTGGGGAAGCGAGCAATGTTTATTTCTTGATTTGAGTGTTGGTTAATGATCATTCACTTTATAATATATATTAAACAGTACACTTAAATATTTTGTAATTTAAAAGAAAACCACTTTTTAAATAGCGTGCAGATTGAACCCATATTTTACCTTTTGTTCCCTTCCAAACTTCACAAAAATGACTCTAGCCATAGGGATAAAGAGAGTAAGAGACAAAAAAACAAAGTCATATAATTCTGGGATCCAAAAAGCAGGTGAATAAGAAGAGACTCACTTAGAAAACCAGAGAAAGCTGAAATTCAAGCCAGCAGCATGAGAAGGTCTTAGAAGAAGGCTTATTTGTACCTCAGAAGCCCCCAAAGGAGCAGGAATTGGATGTTGTAATAGCTCTTGAAGCAGGGCCTATGTTGGGATAGAGACTTAAAAAAAAGAGTTGGTAGGCCGGGCGGGGTGGCTCAAGCCTGTAATCCCAGCCCTTTGGGAGGCCGAGACGGGCGGATCACGAGGTCAGGAGATCGAGACCATCCTGGCTAACACAGTGAAATCCCGTCTCTACTAAAAAAAAAAATGCAAAAAACTAGCCGAGCGTGGTGGCGGGCGCCTATAGGCCCAGCTACTCGGGAGGCTGAGTTGGTTGCAAATCTGCATAAAGAGACATTTCACCCATCCCCTTACCTACCCTGTGCAGCTGGGCGACTGTCCCTCCCCTAGCCTGACAGAAGACTGAAGTCTTACTCACAGAACTTAACAGGGAGACTCCAGACAGAGAACACTGATGTAACTGTGAGGCGGCCTCTGTATTGAACACTGGGGAACTAAGGGAATGTCTACATACTCAAAACAAAATCAAAATGACACACCCCTACAACCTTCCCCATTAATCTCTTCTCCAAACTCTTCCCCAAGAGTGTAAACATCCACTTAATATGTTTTGAAAATCAGATAATCAATGTGGACTGACTGTTATCTAGACTTGGTTCACAGTTGTTGTCTTGCGATCTCAGTTTAAAATATGTGGGGAATGATTCTGGCCTGTATCCTACTGATTCTTATTGCCTGAATCTCATGTTTCTTCTTTGGTTACTCCCTTGTCTTGGCTGTGCACATTATCCAATAGCTTCCTGAGAAAGCATGCACAGGAGATCATTATTTTGAGAGTGAGCATGTGTGAAAAAGTCTTTATTCTCCCCTAGTACTTTATGGCCTGTTAAGTGGAGGTGTGTCAACCATTGGGCTTTTCTATGGGATGTTCTGGCTGAGTTCATTAGGCAACCTCCAAATGTTAATATCATTAATATTATCATGATATTCTTCTTTCTCCACTTCTTTCTCCTCCCTTCTCTCTCTCCTCTCCTTTTACCTCTCTTCTCCTTTCCCCTCCTCCCCAGCACCCCTCCTCATCATTCTCCTCCTCCTATTTTCCCTCCCCTCCTCCTTCTCATGGCTTAGGTCATTGTCTAGAGCAAGAACCCTCCCAGCATAGTGACTCACGCCTATAATCCCAGCACATTGGGAGGCCAGGTGGGAAAATCACTTGAGGCCAGGAGTTAGAGACCAACCTGGGCCACATCGCAAGACCCCATCTCTACAAAAAATCAAATAAATACCCATGTGGTGGCATGTGCCTATAGTCCCAGCTACTTGGGAGCCTTAGGTGGGAGGATCGCTTGAGTCCCAGGAGATGGAAGTAGCAGTGAACCGTGATTGCCACTGTACTCCAGCTTGGGTGACAGAGTGAGACCTTGTCTAAAAAAAAAAAAAAAAAAAAAAAAAAAAAAAGCAAGAACTCTATGATTCACTTACCCCTGTATCTCTGTGGCCTAGTACCATACCTGACACCCAATAAATATTTAAACTGAATCCAAATTAACAACTTCACGTTGAAGTTAGATGAGCTCTATTCCTCTACTTTGTGAGCTATATGTGAAGGAGTTGAAAATGCACGAGTAGATAAAAAGAGAATTCTTCCACTTGAAGAAGTTGTATGCAGCAATTCAACTAAGCATCATATCTGGCAGCATCTGCCCTTTGCTGGACTTCTCAGCAGCATTTCACAGAGTGGATCATTCCCTCCTAGAAATTTTTTACCTTCCAGCACACTTGCCTGGTTTCCTCCAGCCTTACAGGTCACTCCTTCCCATTCTCTTTTGCTGGAGCTCCTCCTATTTCTGGACTGTAAATGCTGGAGTGACCAGGGCTTAGTCTTCCTCAGTACTTTCATCCTGTCCCACAGCTTTAAATTCCATTTATGAGTTGATCATTCCACATAGCTCAGCTATCTCCAATTCTGGCTCCTTTCCTAAACTCCAGATTCTTCACACCCTATGGCCACACAACATTTCCACTTAGAGGTCTAACAGGCATCCCAAACTTAGCATGGTCAAAAACCCAGCCCTTCACTATCCACTCCCCTAAACCTGCTCTGCCTTAGGTATTCGTGCCTCGGTTGATAGCAATATCATCCACTCAGCTGCTCAAACCAAAACCTTGTGATCATGGAATGCAGTGTTTGCAGTGATTTTGAATCTCAATTCTGCAGCCAGAATGCCTGGGGTCAAAAATCAGCTCCAGCATTTCCTGGGTGGATTACCCTTCCTGTCTGTGCCTCGGTTTCTCATCAGAAAATGGAGATGATAATAGTGCCTACCCTATGGGATTGCTGTAAGGGTGATGTGGGTGAAAGTAGATTAAATCATTTAGAATCTGACATACGGAAGGTATTCTAAAGGCATTTGGTATTATTGTTACTGTTATGAATATATGTAAAACATAGGAACAAGGCCTAACATAGAGTATGCATTAGGATTGATTCCTCTTTTTCCCTGACGTATCATATTCAATTCAAAGGGAATCCTGTTGCTTTTATAATCAAACTACAGCTAAACTATAACCACTTCTCTCTGTCTGCACCATTGTAACCCTGACCCATGCTTTTACCTCCTCTTTCAGTTGAACACCACGATAGTCACCTAACTTATCTCCCTCACCCACAGTCTCCTTCTCACATATGAGTCTGATTGTGTCACTCCTTGCTCAGAAGCTTCCACTGGCTTCCAAAGTACTTAGGTCTTCAGTGTGGCTAGCAAGGTGCTCTCTAATATAGCTCCTGGCTAACTGGCCAGCATTAGCTTCTACCACCTAGCCCTCCCTCAGTGGGCTCCCTCACACCAGACTCCTTGTTATTCCCCCATCTCCACCTAACATCATTCCCTGTCCTCCCATCCTATCTGTCCTACCACGTATCCCAGCTATTACGCTAGTCAATGCTGCCCTGGATAGAACTGTGATGGGAGGCGGGAGATGTCATAAGACAGAGACTTAATCAGTTTATTTAGTTCCTCAACTTTAGCTTATGAGGCATTCTTCACATTGAAGGAATGTGATTCAGATTTGGGGGGTGTAGGAAGCCTCTGAGCAGATTCAGCATAAGTCACTACACGTCATCTCTGCAGTCTTAAAAATTATACAACTTGCTTTAAGTTTCTCCTTTAAAGTACTCATGGAAGTCATCATCTTCTCCATTATTTTCATCAATGTCTTTAGTCTTTATTGTTTATTTTGCGGGGGGCGGTCTGATCTTACTTATTTGTTAAGTAAGTAAAAAAAATCTTATTTTTGACTAGCCTCAGAAGTAGAAGCTCACAGAGGGGACAACCTGTGTCTCTGGCAATCTGTTCCTGGAGTTTTCCTTTAGTCTCCTTCATTCTCTTGGCCAAAAGTTTAACATATTCTGTGGCTCTTTCTTATTTTTCTTAGTACACTGTTTCTTTGGAGCAATACTGGCATTTGTATTGTAGGACATATAGAGTAACAAGATGCTGAATCTTGGGTGCTTTGGTCCTCAGTATCTTACTTTCTTTGTTTAAGGGCTTTCTGGCAACATATGGGTGGAGGGGGGGCATTGTCTTCTTTAGAGAGACTGAAAAGTTTGCATTTCTATTAGCTCTTTTGGGCCCCCAGCAATATGACACCATAGTATCAATCAGTCCAGGAGTATCCTTCCCTCCCTTTTTTTTTTTAAAATAACCAACTTGAGGCCGGGCGCGGTGGCTCAAGCCTGTAATCCCAGCACTTTGGGAGGCCGAGACGGGCGGATCATGAGGTCAGGAGATCGAGACCATCCTGGCTAATACGGTGAAACCCCGTCTCTACTAAAAAATACAAAAAACTAGCCGGGCGACGAGGCGGGCGCCTGTAGTCCCAGCTACTCGGGAGGCTGAGACAGGAGAATGGCGTGAACCCGGGAGGCGGAGCTTGCAGTGAGCTGAGAGCCGGCCACTGCACTCCAGCCTGGGCAGCAGAGCAAGACTCCGTCTCAAAA
>NW_016808815.1:1939608-1946328 GCF_001698545.2 Rhinopithecus bieti
TCAAAAAAAAAAAAAAAAAAAATAACCAACTTGAGAATGCAAAGATTGGCATCCGCAGTGAAACCGCAAACAGATTCGCACTTTCTTTCTCCAGTTCTCCTTGGTCTATAATAGGAATGCCCCTACTCAGTAGCAGTAGGCAGACCCAGCCATAGGTCAGGACACATCGCTTCATGAGGAAGCCTTGTTCGTTGGTCCCACCACAGACTCGGACCACATAACCCTTCCAGAGCGTCGGCAGCAACCTCTGTGCCATATGCTTCTCATAGGAAATACGAAATTGCCATTCATTGTCCAATCCAATGAGTGTCTGTCAGCCAGTGGCTGGGAAGGAAATATTTAGCTTCATCCTGAAGCAGCTAATAGCCTCTGAGGTGCCACAAAAAAGAGCTCATATTTCTGTTTTTGTTTTTTCATTAAACGTTTCATTACATAAACATGGAGAATCATGGTTTCTTTGATACTTTGTGAGCACAGACATCAGTCCTATGATAACCATTTACCTTTGAGATAATTGTACCTATTTTAATGGGATTGATGTTATTTTAGCATAAATGGGTGTTAATTCGGGGGCTCAAGAGAAAAGAGTGTCTTTTCTGTCAAAATGAATGTGAGGTACATTTTCAGCCTATGAGAATTCACCCACAAGGATCTTTATTTAGGAACAAATTTTCTTCATTACGGTGAAATATTGTACATTACTTGTTTATGTACGTATTCTATGTTGACCCCTCCAGAATCTTCATTCTGTGAGGACGGCAACATCGTTTTATTTAGAACAGTGCCTGGTAAATGTAAACATTTAATAAATAAATATGAATAAACATTAAACATTTACTTAAATTGTAGGTGAGAAAAGACTTCGTTTTGATCAGGAGTTTGAGACCAGCCTGAGCAATATGGTGAAATCTCATCTCTACTAAAAATACAAAAATCGGCCAGGCGTGGTGGCGGGTGCCTGTAGTCCCAGCTACTCGGGAGGCTGAGACAGAAGAATTGCTTGAACTTGTTGAACCTGGAGTCCAAGGTTGCAGTAAGTCAAAATCATGCCACCGCACTCCAGCCTGGGCAACAGAGCGAGACTCCATCTCAAAAAAGCAAAAAACAAAAAACAAACAAACAAAAACGAAAACAAAAAACCAGAAACACATATGTTTAATTGCTATGATTATGTTAAATATATGAAAATAATGTTGGAAGGAAATATACAAGAATGATAGTAGGTATCGGAAGGTTATGATTATAGGTGATTTTTAACCAAATTTTAAATTTTATTGAAACAGTGCATTGTTCTTTTTTATTTAAAAAAAAAAAAAAAAAGTAATGTCACAAATGAAAGCACATGGAATTGGCAGTCTAAGTCCTGGATTCCAGTACTGACTGTGTGGTGTGGCATTAGGTAAGTCTTGTGACACTCTCGCTGTACCTCTGTTTCCTCTTCAGTAAATAGAAGGTCATAGGACTTTGCAGTTCCATAATTCTGATTCTCGCTTCTGCCAACATTAGCCACTCCAAATCCTTCCCTCTGTAGTTTCTATTCTTCACTCAAGGCCCAGAGGGATGAAATGTTCTAAAATATCAGGAGGCCAATTTAGAAAGGTGGAACTGGGTCGGGCACGGTGGCTTACGCCAGTAATCCCAGCACTTTGAAAGGCTGAAGTGGGCTGATCACTTGAAATCAGCAGTTCGAGACTACCCTGGCCGACATGGTTGAACCCGTCTCTACCAAAAAATACAAAAATTAGCCAGACGTGGTGATGCGTACGTGTAGTCCCACCTACTCGGTAGGCTGAGACAGGAGAATTGCTTGAATGGGGAGGCAGAGGTTGCAGTGAGCAGAGATTGCGCCATTGTACTCCAGCCTGGGTGACAGTGTGGGATCCTGTTTCATAAAAAAAAAGAAAGGCATAACTGTTTTCATCACTATTGTCTTTATGATAATTGTTTTCTTTAAAGGAATACAGTTTGTTGTACTTGCAATGACTGGCAGCGGCAAAGTAACATGCTTTCCTGATTCCATTAGCTCTGGTTCCAGGAACACATCAGGAAACCCCGAGCCTGGCTGGTGGGAAGAAGAAGCACAGCACATTTCATGCATTAGGCTCCTGCTCTTCTGGTTTGGGTGGGGTGATGGCTGGCCCTGGGCTGGTGCTGAATTTGCTTTGCTTTGCTTTCATTATGCATGATTTGTTGCCCTGGAAATACTAGAGAATCTCAGACAGAGTAAGCTTCCTTCCTCTGCCCATCTGCTGGGGGAATCTACAGTGCTATGAGGCCAACCTTGAAAACTTTGTGTGTTACAGCCTGAATTTGCTTTACATAGAGTCATTTCAGGGGCATGTGTGATCAGTCTGTGCTTCATAAGATGAATGAGTTAGGCAGGGGGTTACTCAGAGAATTCCCATGTAGTGAGTGAGTTCACACAGCAGTGACGTGGGATCCAGTGGACTCTCGGTTTCAAAATCTCTACTCATAGACACAATTTCTTTAGTTCATCCGCACCTCTTCTTGTGACACATACAAGTCCTAATTTCATGACAGAGTTGAGGCACCACACCTCTGTGCCAATATAGTAACTATTTCCCTAAAGTCTTTCAAATGAATGTATGAATGTCACTTTATCATGCTGACTAGGATTGTAGAGTATGTCAACCTGATTCTGTAAAATTGGAAAATAATCCAGCTTTTGAACACAGGATGAATTTCTTAAGACAATGTGGAGGCATGTGATGAGAAGAATCATTTTTAGGATTGAATAAACTAACACATGTAAAGTGCTTAAAGCGGTTCCTGGCATATAGTAAGTGCCCAGTAAAAGTTAGCTTCTGTTGTTGTTTCATTTGTTACTATTGTGAGAAACAAACTCACCATCCAAGCCCAAAGAACGGACTCAGAGACCCAGAGAACAGTAAACGCGAGACTTTTTCATGACGGTCTTGCAAGATTGGGCGTCTGGTGGGCAGGCACACCCAGCACAGTTACAACAAGCAATTTATTCCCTAATGCACAGGTTCCTCCCCCTGGTTCCTCATAGGCTGAGTACTATAGGGTCACAGTCTTCCTGGACATCACCTATCGGTTGTTGGGTAGGGGCTTTAGGTGTTTTTTTTAGGGTTGTCCTGCTGCATTTTGTTGCAGCCCACAATACATTGCAATCTTAGTTGGCTTAGGGACTCAAGTATTTGACTTATGACCTAAATAGCTGGTTAGGCCAATAAGAACAAAAAAAATGAGCTATTTTGCAGGCTAGTAAGCTTCCATTTCAGACTGAACTTCTTTGGTTTGGGTGAGGACAACTAAGGGGAAGTGGTGACAAGCAGGCGTTGGCTATCCAAGCAGGGGCCTAGTATATCCTATTTCTTCTGTAGTTTGCTGACCTAAACCAATTCAAGGCACTTTGTCTTAGAAATGGACCACAGCATACATTATTTCCTTCACTATTATTATATTCAAATACATTCGTAGTTTCATTTCCCTCTAGGAGGGAAGAGTGTTGTTGAGAGCAGAGATTATCTCTACCTCCAATCATTATAGAAACATTGGAATATGCTTATCTTTTTGCAGATAAACAAAAATACTCTTACTTTAACTCAGGTTTTTCTAATGGAGGTATTATTCAACATTTTGTAGAAAGAGAGGAAGTAATTTGTGAATGTCATCAACACACAGCATACATTGAATACCTATTATATGTAAGATCTGGGCTAGGGACTGTATTAGTCTGTTCTTGCATTGCTTATATAAATAATTGAGACTGAGTAATTAAGAAAAAAAGAGGTTTAATTGGCTCATGCTTCTGCAGGCTGTACAGGAAGCATAGCTTCTGCATCAGCTTCTGGGAAGATTTCAGGAAACTTACTATCATGGTGGAAGGCAAATACAGAAAGCATAGCTTCTGGGAAGGCTTCTGGGAAGACTTCAAGAAACTTAGAATCATGGCAGAAGGCAAAGTGGAAGCAGGCATATCACATGAGGAAAGCAGGACCAAGAGAGTTGGGGAGAGATGCCACTCACTTTTAAACAAACAGATCTTGTGAACACTTATTCACTATCACGAGAACGGTACAAAGGGGAAAGTACTAAACCATTCATGAGAGATCGGCCCCCATCATTCATCCAGTCACCTCCCAGCAGGCTCCACCTTCAACATTGGGGATTACATTTCAATATGAGATTTGGGTGGGATAACATCCAAACTATATCAGGGACTAAGATAAAAAGCAATGTGTCACACCAGTCTTGACTTCAAGGATCTTATATTCTAATCATGGCAATGAGGCTCATGAGAAAAGTAAAACATATATATATATACACACATACATAATAGCTGTAATTCCAGCACTTTGGGAGGCTTGAGGCAGGAGGATCACTTGAGCCCAGAAGTCTGAGACCAGCCTGGGCAACATAGTGAGACCCCATCTCTGAAATTAAAAAAAAATCAGCTGGGCATGGTGGTGCATGCTTTTGGTTCTAGCTACTTGTATTGTTGTTGCTAACAATTATACCCAGTGCTAGCACTTCTGTTTTATATAATACACATCTGGAAAAGATGTATCATAAATGGATTTTTTGGTCAATCTAATACTCTAGGCAGTCTTTGGTGAATCCTTTTGTGAAGATAATATTTCAAAACAGATATTCATTCTTTAATGTACTTTATCACTCAGTTTTTTCATGTCAGGTTTAAGATAAGGTGTGCTTCTTCTACTGCAAGGACTAAGGAATGCCTAAAGGAGATGTCTTATCAATGTGGCACCAGAGTAGCAAGGGTATTCTCAACTCTTGAGCTCTCTGTGGCATAAGCACCTGTCTCTGGAGCTTCTGGCAAGGGTCTAGTCTAGCCCTCTCTGTGACTGAACCAGCATAGAACTATCCTTATACTGAAGCAAATGGGCTCAGAACCCCTAAGATGAGAAGAAGGAACAATAGCAGAAAGCAAATGTTCAGAATTTCCTTTCCTCTAATGGTGCAAGAAGTATCTCTTCACATTGCAAGAGCTCTGCTCAAAGGCACTGTGGGGGTCTTTCCCCCTACCCCCTACTTTCTTCTCCTAAGTGTAGCCACCTGGACCAGGTGGTATGTTGGAACGGTCATTGGCTAATGGCTAATGGGTGTTTGATGTCAAAGGAAGGATAATTGATTCCTGAGAAGCTTGGCCTATCACAGATGGGAGAAATGCTTATAGCTCAGCCCTGGCTGCTTTTCGAATCTAGAAGTTGGAGGGATTTTACTACTTAAGTGGAAAACATGGGCAGACCAACCTAAACCCAGTAAATTAAGAGCTTTCACTTTTCCCTGGAAATTTGAAGCTTGACTGAAGAATTTGGGAAGTTTGCAAAGTCTCATTAAGCTGAATCTATTGTCAATTTAATTTATCTTCCATGGCACCATGTGTGCTTAATCTGACAAATCTCCTCGCTTACACCATCACAAACCCCCTCACCTGGAAAGGAGCAGCCCAGAGAAAGGAAAGAGAGCTGAGCTTTCCAACTCAGATTAGGAAATGAACCATTAGGCCTCAAAATTTAACTCTCAAGTTTATGACTAGGAAAATGGAGTTACACGGACCTAAAAACATTAGCTCTGCTCAGGCCAGTGCTTCACAAGCATCCGAGAGGATGCTGCTCACCCTCAGCATGATGAGAAACAGTCGAACAGTAGGACAAGTTGGGGGAAAGAAAGGCTGTATCTAGAATCTCCTAAGGCAGATCTTCTACCATTACTGGATTTGAAATGTGGAAAGTCCATCCTTATGAACAGGTTATGTTCCTAAAGTCTGTTTATTTAAAAACTTGTTTGGAACTAGGAGTAGTACCCTACCCTGGCCCCAGGCAGTTGTTACTTCTTGTTTTATTATTTTTTTAATTTTTGATATTTGTTTTTTTTGAATATTAGTTTCTTGGAAGGGTCTCTGATTTTATAAAAATTTTAATTATATTAGGCTAATACATGTATATCGGCAAAAGAGCCAAATGAGGCTATAAGGCCTTTAACCAAAACAGCAATAGTGTCCCTACCTCTCATTTCCATTCACCAGCCAAAAAAAAAAAAAGGGGCTTTATATTATTTTAATTGTTTATTTTTAATATTGACCACCATGTTTCTACATCTCTATGTATGACAGCTATTTCCTGATGTTTTAAAGCTTAGGTATTTTCTGTAAACTTCCTGCTGGGGAAATTTAGCTCTCTTACCTAGCCCCCTCCTTTCCCTACCTTCACACACATATACACACACTTCCTATTTCATAATTCCCCAAGAGAGATATGTCATAATTTTTCTTAGAGAAATATTCAACACATATTTTATTTTTGATTATATAAATATTATTCACAGCTAAGTCACATAATGTGCTAAGAAGAAATTGACTTTTTTATGTAATCTTTGGCTTTTCCTGGAGTTAATGGTTGTTTCTCTTGTTCCAATTACTCTCCACTCTCAGGCCAAAACTCAAGATTTACAAATCAGTAGCAATTCTCAATCTTCTTTCAATTTTCTTTCTTTCCTTTTCTTTTCTTTTCTTTTCTTTTCTTTTCTTTTCTTTTCTTTTCTTTTCTTTTCTTTCTCTCTCTCTCTCTCTTTCTCTCTCTCTCTCTCTCTCTCTCTCTTTCTTTCTTTCTTTCTTTCTTCTTTCTTTCTCACTGTGAGACACAACTCTTGAATAAAAAAACTGTACTCAGTGAGATACAACTCTTGGGGGGAAAATTGGCTAATCAAAGA
>NW_016808815.1:1946623-1967666 GCF_001698545.2 Rhinopithecus bieti
TCTCTCTCTCTCTCTCTCTCTCTCTCTTTCTTTCTTTCTTTCTTTCTTCTTTCTTTCTCACTGTGAGACACAACTCTTGAATAAAAAAACTGTACTCAGTGAGATACAACTCTTGGGGGGAAAAATTGGCTAATCAAAGAAAGCCTGTGTATTTTTTTAAAAAGACATTTTCATTGACAGAATGAGAAAAGACTCTGTATTGCCTTTCTTGCTTTCTGGAAAAATTCTTCTATTGATTTTCTTTTACAGAAAGGTAAGTTCTCCCTTTTAAAAATAAAACTGGAAACTACTGAAAGCACAAAGAAAAGTGACTCTAAGGAAATTCATGTTGAGAATAGAAGGCATATTGCGTCAGGAGAACACCGACTATATAATAAGCACTACTGAAATACTTGAAAGGATACAAAAATACCTGTTTCCATGCCTGACAGCTCAGCCCTCTCAGTTCTATATGCCTTCCATGTGTTGGCAGTGTTTCACTGCTTAGGTTTTATAATGACAGGTGGCTATTACTAGATAATGGTTAAACCATAGAGTTATGAGGCACTAGGGTGCTCCCTTAGAAATTCGTGTACCTCTCTACCAAGGGAGTCAGAGGAAACAAAGTTAAGACCAGGAAGTGGTCCTCACAGGCCAGTCTTCAATGGGGGAATTTCCCTTTTTGCTTGTTGTTGTGGTAGTATAACTTTTCTATTTGTTTTATTCATTGTTCCTTATGATATTCGAGTAAAATCAGTTGATCTGACTTACCTTAAATAAACACAGGTAGATTTAGGAAAGGTTATAGGAACTGCTTATTTGCCAATTTAAGAGACTGGTTAAGGTATAACAATGAACACTAATGAAATTCACACACTTTTTATGCTTGCTACCTGCCAATGTGGCCTTTTCTTGACTATAATGTAATGAAGTCTTACAGAAAGATCAGGTGATCCCCTTTCTTAAAAAGAGGTCTCATAATTTAGATGTGTAAATGAGGGCTATGGCCTTGAGAGACTATATTCTAGTCTCATAATGCTGCCATTAACAAAGCAGTTTCAGAAACTCCTCTTCTAGAACTATTTTCAGCCCTGGGTCAGGCTGCCAGACAAAATACAAGTGCCCAGTTAATTTGAATTCAGTATAAGCATGGGACATAAATTATAATGAAAATTATTCACTGTTTATCCACTGGTTTATCTGAAGTTGAAATTTAGAACTGGGTGTCCCCTGGAATTTGGTGGAAGAGGGTTTTTTTTTTTTTTTTTTTTTTTTTTTAACTCCAGAAAACCTTATGACTGGTGCACTTGCTGTGTAAAAAGCCAAACTGTTGACTGATGCCAACCTTGCTTGGATAGTGGCTGTGATTTTAGACATAGTCTAAAGTCTTTCAAAGTGAAGTCTGATGCCAAGAAGGATAATGCCACCTTTGGTTAAAAATAACACTATAAAGTAAACAGACAGGTTTTCTGATGGGTTTTGTAAACTGGATCTCACAGAAATGCTTCAAGAATTTTTGAAAATGGGTTTAATCAGTGGCAGAATTTTATTATTTCTATTTTGAGACAGAGTCTCACTCTGTTGCCCAGACTGGAGTGCGATAGTGCAATCCTAGCTCACTGAAGTCTTCTGGGCTCAAGTGATCCTCCCACCTCAGCCTCCAGAGTAGCTGGGATAACAGACGTGAGCCACTGCACCTGGTCAAAAGGCAGGATATGAAAGAGTAGTTAGCTTTCCAAAATAATCAGTGAAAAAGGTAGTCAGATTCTGAGCAGAAAATGACAAAACAGAGCCATAGGTTTGTTTACAGTATAAATGCTAGTATCATATTAAAGATTGACATTCACCTGCTGAGCCTTTTACAGATTTGTCTGTGTGAGTCCTGCCTTGATTTTATTTTTTGCATATAAACTTATAAAGCCTTCAGCCATACTTTGGAAGAACTGTACAAGAAAGGACACTTCTCCAGAGATAATCAAATGAGTTATTCTCTGGTGGATTAACTTTCTCCTTGAAAATTTTGGTTATGGTACCTTCCTGTCACCCCTGATAGGCTATAAGCCTCAGACTCTGTGTTATACTCACTCTTATTCACCCACATTTTTGGCAGTGGGCTAATTCATAAAGTATTACTGCATTGCAGGTACTTTTTCATCCTATTGCTATTGTTGTTATTTTCATAAGAGCACTGCAATATTGACATAGCAGGAATTATTCTCCAACTTTTGCAGACATGGTTACTGTGGTTCAGAGAGTGTAAGTGATTTGCTATTAAATAGCATCAGACAAAAGCCCATTCAGGAGGGCCTGAAGGCTGAAGGCAGGGCTTCCAGACCCACATAGCAGAGTGGGGACCTGTGGTGCCTTTTCCAGCCCATCCATGGTTGCCCATGGACCAGTTGCTGTGCACTTCCTCCCCTCTGAGGTCCATAAAAACCCCAGGCTCAGCCAGAGCAAGGCAGAGAATGGAGAGATTATGGCATGACCATTCTGCAGAGGTGAGCTACCCTCTCTGCTGATAGCTGGATATGATGAGGCGACCAGATGCAGAAAGGAGCTACCCTCTCTGCTAAGAGCTGCAGAGATGACAGGATGACCTGCTGGCAGAGAGGAGCAACCCTCTCCAGGGCCTCCTTTCTGCTGAGAGCCAAACACTCAATGGGACAACCTGCCTACAGAGAGGAGCTGCCCACTGCAGCTCTCCTCTGAGCTGTTCTCACACTCAATAAAGCTCCTCTTTATCTTGTTCACCCTCCACTTGTCTGCATACTTCATTCTTCCTGGATGCAGGGCAAGAACTCAGGCAAAGGTAACAACAGCCACAGAGGTTTCCAGCCAGAAAAGCGACACCCCAAAGATCCTATAACGGTAATATGCCTTCATCTGGATGCTGGTTTAAGATGAATGCAGTTCATGAAAAGTCATCTATTTGTACTCTTAGGATATGTGAATATTATATAATTCAATAAAAAATGTCTAAAATCACTGGAATTCAAAAGAAATCCAATATTCCACATTTACCAGAATGTCTTCGGAAGAGAAGTTTGTATGTGATGGGAAGTAATATTTTCACGAGATGCTGATGTTCTGTGAAAGGGCCATGTATACAAATTGGCTCCCAAATGCCAAAGGAGCTGAGAAACCAAAGAACAAGACAGACAAATCCAGTTTGTTGGCAAAGAGCGTTTTACTGGGGGAACTTACAGATAGGAATGTTGTCTTAGGCAGCCACAAGACAGGTAAGTCTTTGCGCTGTTATTCTGTAGACCCAAGGCTTATATATGAATACCACAGGAAAATGGTATATGTACTCCAGCAAGACAATGAAAGGCGACCCTCCCAAACAGGCAAAAATGTGTGTGCTAACATCAAGGTTGACATGTTCTTACACACACACAGTAAATAAAGTAGGAATCAGGAGATATTCACAGGATTGTGGCTAATCAGAAGTCAACATGGCAGGTTAGCATCCAAGATGGAGTCACTTTTGTCTCCCAGCTGGGTAGTAGGCGGTATACTAGATAACTGTTGTTTTGCCTGCCTGCCGTATGTACATTCTTACCTTTTTAGAGCCAAAAAAAATTTCTTTGGATAACTATCTGCATATTACACGATGAGGCTTTCAAATGTAATATTCTTCTCCCCTTCCCCACTACCAGGGTAGGCATGAAATCCAAGCCAACCACTCAGAGAACTCTATCCAACTAGACACAATGACTGGTCCTAATATTGGCATATATCTAAAAAGGGCCAATCAGAGTCTTTTTTAGTAGATCTGAAATTGAGGGTGTTTGGTACACCCTTAGCCTCTCAGGCTTGTAAGTCAACAAATCCCTTTTTTACTTAAGCTAATTAGAATGGGTTTCTGTCACTTGAAGCCTGTAGAGGTCTGACTCATGCAAGTGGTGGGGTCTCTAAAGAATGTGTTCAGGTAACACAGTCATTCATTAAATTATCTTGTAATTAGGGTGGTTCTAGTTAACAACGGAGCTTTGGCTGAATGGTATATGCAAACTTCCCCACTCAGCACTTGTATTACTCTGTCACTGTGTAACAAATTACCACAAACTTTGGGGTGTAAAACAACACACATTTGTTACCTCCCAGTTTCTGTGGGTCATGAATCCAGGTACAGCTTAGCTTGCTCCACTGCTTACAGGGCCCTCACAAGGCACCATTAAGTGTCAGCAGGGGCTGAGGTCACATTCGAAAGCTTGACTGGGGAACAATATGCTTCCAAACTCGCATGCTTGTTGGCAGGATTCAGTTATTTATGGGCTGTCAGACTGAGAACTTCAGTTCTTTGCTGGCTGTTGATGGAGGCTACCCTCATTTCCTTGCCACATGGACATCTGTTAACCCAGCTGCTTGTTTCATCAAAGCATGCAAGCTGAGAAGGCATTGAGAGGGTCTGTTAATAAAACAGAAGTGAAACTCTTATGTAACACCATCACAGAAATGATAGCCCATCACTGTTGCCATTTTACAGTGGTTAGAAGCAAGTTGCTAGGTCAGCCCACACTCATGGGGAGGAGATTACACAGGGCATAACTACCAAGAGGCGTGGATTATTGGGGACAATTTTAGGATCTGCCTACGATAGTGTTCATGTGTTAAATACAAATTTAAATAATATCAGTTTGAAGGGGCAACAAGTTACTAGCCTGCCCAGGCCATGTGTTTTGGCCAGTTTATATTATACATATTCACAGCTGGTGTCAGTATCCATTAGAGCAGGTGGGGGTGGGGGTCCAGAAAAGGTCAAGGAACTTGGAAATGATGCATAGTAAATTAAACCTCTAAACTAAAGAGGAAAAACACTCTATAATAAGATACCCCTGTACTCCTAAAACCTTAAGAAATCAAAGAAGTATCATAAACTTTATGAAAGTTTTGTTATAAGAGCACTGGCAAGTCAAGCATTTTAAATTTTCTTTATATTAGTGATCTATTTGAATTTCCCATAAGTTCTTAGTCATGCATCAGAAAAGGCAAGATAAATTGGTTAAGATCACAGATACTTAAACCTCAAGTTAAAAAAGTGAAAATATATATATGTAACATGTATAATTATTATACCCATAATTTTATGTATTTCCCTAAAAATTACATATAACATACAATGGATTATGTGTTATATGTATTTTATATAGGTTATATATTATATATGCTATATATAATATATAGTACACAATATTTCCCTTTTAGTTATAAATTCTTTTTTTTTCTTTTTGATCCATCCAAAGCATTGATTAGAAGAACTCAGGCACAGAGAAGGCTGTAGCAATCTTTGCAACAAACAGCAAGAGACAATGGTGTTCTATCTAGCTATGTCCACAGTGAGGAGGTCAGGGCATGGAGTTTATATAAAGGTTTAAGGATTTGGGTTCAAGACTAGGACTAGCTTCTTCCTCGTAAACCTTGACACCCATATGAGGGCCTGGGGATGTTCAAAGCCCTGGTGTCAAGCCTACTGGGAAAAGCCTGCAGCTGTTTGTGTCACAGCGTGATCAAGGTACTCTGTGATTTTGGACAAGACACAGGGAAAATCAGGAGTGGAGGGGACAAGGGGATTCAACAAGTAGTTTGTAAATTCTTAATCTCCTCCTTACCTCCAGTCCAAATTGCAACGTTTTGAGGTTATAAATAGGAAAGGGAGAAGACTTCTGTATCCACATTTGAGTGGTGTAGGGAAAGGAATTTGTCTCAGTCAAACATAGGGATAAGGAAATAAAACCCTGTTGATTAATGACCAATAAGTATGTCTGGTCAGCTTATGTCTGGCACACATTCCCAAATTCACAGATAATTTCAAGCTTATGAATAAGCAGTGTTCTCACTTGTAAACATTCACTGAACAATGACTATTGTTACCAGTGGTACACATGATCTATGATAAATATGAACCAATTCAGAAGATGTAGTTAGTAGCAGCCTTCCCTGTCAGAGGAAGTACACGTATGTCTGGAAGTTCTGAATCAACAGCATGAGGACCTTGGCTCTAGGATCTGTGTGCTGGGACTCACCAGTAGTGTGGCCTATCTGAAGTCCCAGTGTGGAATCTTATGGAAGCCTGTGCGTTAAGTCATGTCTCCTCTCCCTTAGCTGAAATCTGATACAACCAGAAGTTGAAGAAATCGTGGTAGCAGAAAGAGAGGGGGGAAGACGGAGCACTGCACAAATCCAGGGTCTCTATTCTCATCACAATCTAAGTAAATGCTACCCTTGGGGCAGGCGCTAAGTTCACACAGAGTTACAAATACAGAAGAAATGAGTGAGGTTACATTTTGGTGACCTTTCCTGTAATGAAAATCTGCTGTTTTGCCTACTCAGCATCACTTCCTCACTTTTTTAGTAACAGTGCTTCAGTTTTTCTTGGGTGTCTATTCTCCATGCTCTCAGTCCATGCAGTTCAGGTGAGCTGACCACAAGGCAGCTGGGGCAGACAGATCAGTGACTCAGGCCTGGTAAATTAGAGTCAGAGCAATTGATTCATGGATGGGTGACCAAATTTGGATCAATCAGAGTCAGCCCTGGAATTTTTGCTGGAAAAATTACAAAAGATACATTCACTTTTGGGCTTGCTAACATGGTAGGCTGTGGAGCCAGTCTCCGTAGAATTGAGCTCTCCTGGGATAAGACTGAAACAACATTTAGGCAGCAAATCCCAGGATTGTGCGAAAAACTATTGCCAGTAGTCAATCAATGTCTTGGGTACTTGAACTTTCTCTTGACTTGGGGTAGCTCCCAGTGTCCTGTGGATTCCTAAATAGGCAGAGCATAGTCTTCGTCTTGTCTCTTGTGAAGAGTCTGGACTTTATTGCCCCTGGATCTAACTTCTGTTCTCCAAAATCCCTTCTAATATTTGTTCCAGATGACCAGCTGTGTCCCTACACATTGGAATTCCTGGTAACTTGCCTTGGTATACCAATGGAGACTATGTATACAGACCAAACCTAATATAGGGAAATGTCATTATTTAAGAAACAGCCTTCCAAAGGAGCCCCCCAAAATAGAATGGCATATTTTATAAATTTGCATGTCACTGAAGATGTTCTGTATCACTAAGACTCAGTAAGGCTAAGCAATTTTCCAAGACAACACAGCCAATAAATGGCAAAGCCAAATTATAACCAAATCTGTCTGATCCCAAAGGCCATGCTCCTTCCACCATGCCAAGCTACATTGCTTTCATAGTCTCTCTGGAATATGTAGATTTGCAGTGGTGTTTAGGATTTCCTCTGCCTCATACTTCCCTTCAATAATCAGGGATGTGCATTTTCAAAGTGGATACTGTGATGGTTAATTGCATATATCAACTTGTATGGATCATGAAATACCCAGATATTTGGTTGAGTAATACTGCTGGGTGTGTCTGTGAGGGTGTTTCTGGATGAGATTAACACTTGAATAGGTAGACTGAGTAAAGCAGATGGCCATCCCCAATGTGGGTGGGCCTCATCCAATTCACTGAAGGCCTGAATAGATTCAAAGATTGAGTAAGAAAGAATTATTTCTCTTTGCCTGACTGTCTTCAAGCTGGGACATCAATTTTCTCCTGCCTTTGGACTCTGACTGGAACTTATACCATTAACTCCCCCAGGTCTCTGTTTTACTCAATGCAGATCTTGGACTTCTCAGGCTCCTTAATCATGTGAGCTAATTCCTTATAGTAAATCACTGTGTGCGTGTGTGTGTGTGTGTGTGTGTGTGTGTATTTCCTATTGGTTCTGTTTCTCCAAGACCACAGTACAGTGCAGTGTGGGGCTAAGTTACACAGAGAAGTACTGCACTAAAGTCATGCCTAATACAACACATGATATCCTAGAATCTCAGTTTCTTCATTGGTAAAATAGATATAATAAGGAATCTGACTCCATTTTTTGACTTTTGACTACTGCCAGCTTTTAAGCTTCACCCCTCCCTCTTCCTCATCTGTCCACATCTGGGAGAACTGAAAAGAAAGCCAGGGTATTTCCTCCTTTGCTGCTGGGAAGTTGCATGGGTAATTCAATCCATGCGTGGGAACCCTCACCCTGGCCCCACCCCAAACACCAACAAGACAGAACAAAACAAACAAAAAAAACAAACCCTAAGTCAATCTCTTTTCTGTGCTCTCTCTCAAGCCATTTCTTTGATCTGCTTGGGAGCCACCCTACTATCTCCAGAAAACCTCGTTATACAAATAATAGTTTTCATACCCATGTGAGGTGGATGTGTGGCATCATCAGTTTTGCCATCCAAATCAAATTTGGTTGAGGGTCCCTCCTGTTTCTGAAGAGTGATCATTTATAACAATGGGAGTACTAACTACTTTCAAGAAAGATTGTAAGAATAAGAGCTAATGTAATAAAATACAGTGCTTTACAGTCACATAGTAGGTGCTCGTAAGGTTGTAGTAAAGTTGAAGTGAACTAATAATTATAAAGCAACTTAGAACAATTAGAAAGTGTATAGTGCTTCCTATTTGTTTAATAAATACAATTAAAATTAAAAAACTCTTACTGCTGTTATTTCTACTAGTGTGTGATCAAAGTTTTAATTTTTGTACATGAAGGAAAATCCACAGTTTGTACCTAAAATTATATCTAAAAAGCATTTCCTTGGAATACGATATACTATCAATCTACTGACAAGCCCATTTAAGTAAAACAACATTTCTGATTCTTATCTGTCATATTTACGAGCTCAGGTATAAATATATATTGTAAGAGTGTGCATTTGTGTTCCCTTGAGGTAATAGACTGGAGCTATGTAGGGTGCCTGGTATTACCAGCACAGGAGAAGTTTCAGTCTTCTGAGGAAGGGAAACTCCCACTGGGATTCTGATGATGATAAGACAGTGGAGTTAGAATGAGGTCCAACTCACCGCACCTGAGGAAGAATTCAATTGCAGATTCCCACATACACCCCTCACAAATTGTCCACTAGACAGAATTTAAGAAAAGATGAGATGTCATTGTATTTTTAAAAGTCTTCAAGAATTTCCAGAGATAATAGATCTGAGGGCAGCCTCCAAAGAAGCCTTGATAGAGACCCACCATGGCAATTTTGATAAGTTTCCAATTTGTGCTCTCCCTCATGCAAGCTAAATGTGCATTTAATGCAACTCCACTTTCAGCATCTAGCTGTGACTAATCTGTCATCCTTTATCAAGTGAATATCCGTGGCCCTTGATCTGAAGCATAAATGAACTGCAGGGAGATGTGGGACCTGAGTCAATTCAAGGACTGCTACCAGGCCCCATCTGGAGAACGCCCTGACAGCTGTAGAGGACAGCTTAGAAGACCTCTAAGAAAAACCCTCTAAGTCAGAAACCACATCA
Source organism: Rhinopithecus bieti (assembly GCF_001698545.2). Lineage (NCBI taxonomy): Eukaryota > Metazoa > Chordata > Mammalia > Primates > Cercopithecidae > Rhinopithecus > Rhinopithecus bieti. Next base: position 1,955,928 of record NW_016808815.1, read on the forward strand.
GGACCATGAGCAGATGTCTGGAAGAGGTCAATCTAACCATTCCTCCTCTTCTCCCCAAGAGATGGTAGATGCCACTAGGAAAGATGTCCTCCTTTGAAAACAGTAAGTGATATTAGGACTCTGATAGGCCATTGGTCCCTTACCTCTGTTGACTTTGATAGTATAAGGCCCTTCCTCTCCTTTTCAGTGTTAAAGAGAAGATGAAACATTGTGGGCAATGTGCTTTTAACTGGAAAATCCTTACCAGAGACATTAAATTGAAATGTACAAACTTCTGCCTGGAAGACTACTTCATCCATTTTTCATGAATGATATTTCTAACAAAAAACTTGCATATGTGGTGAAGGTCAAAATCATGAGATGTCAGTTTATCTTCCTGTGAAGTGTTTTGCCATGTGTGAGATAATGTATATTATGGAAGATGATATAATCTTCCATAGTATTATAGTGGCTCAATGAGGCATTAAAATACAAAGAATTATATGGGGAGAAAGTTATTTCCCTTAAAATTTTTTTTTTCCTTCTGATTACCTCTAAGGTAAACTCTCAGTTTGCTGCTGGTCTTTTAGCAACCCTCTGACAGGGAGCACAACTTAGGCTTCAAGTCCAAGAAAAACAAGGCTTAGCTAAAATTTTGTCTAACATTTTCTTTGTTTTCTTGGATTGAATTTTACAGTTGCATTCAGTTTTAACAAGTGATACCTGTCTTCAATTTAATAGTAATGATATAATTAGAACATGTGGAAAAAGAGATTTTTAAAAAATAATAATACAAGGTCTCCTTCCCAAAAAAGAAAAGTATTTAATTTTAAGAAAGTGAGATGATTAAACACTCAAGTCAATACAAGTACAGGTGATTCAAAGGTATAGCAAAAATCGTGAAGGCAATACACAAATGGCTGAACTTCGGAAATCACTGCGCTAATGCAATTTAAAGTGTTACAAGGCACAAACAATTCCCAGAAGATGATCTCTTCAATTAGTTCCTCTTAATTCTGATCTGAAATACCTAAGAATGATAGAGAGGGGTGAAAGCTGGGATGCCAATCTATTGCCCACTGTGACTTCCCTGGCCACATGCTCTCTCTCCTCTTTCAACTTACCAAGACGCATCCTTCATCTTCAACTGCTCAATGCCAAAATTTTACCACAAGAAGAGAGAGGAGTTCTGTTTTATCCATAATGGAAATAAGGGCAATGTAATGATCACAAATAAAAAGTTACTTTCAGCTGGGTGCAGTGGCTCATGCCTGTCATCCCTGCACTTTGGGAGGCTGAGGTGGGGGGATCACCTGAGGTCAGGACATCGAGACCAGCCTGGCCAACATGGTGAAACTCTGTCTCTACTAAAAATAAAAAAAAATTAGCTAAGCGTGGTGGTGGGTGCCTGTAATCCCAGCTACTTAGGAGGCTGAGGCAGGAGAATCGCTTGAACCCAGGAGGCAGAGGTTGCAGTGAGCCAAGATTGTGCCACTGCACTCCAGCCTGGGAAACAAGAGTGAAAATCCGTATCATAAAAAAAAAATTAATTTCATCAAACCCATAGATATATTCAATCCACACTACTGAAAACATCTTTAAGTTCAAAGGACTTGAATAATAAATTAGTTAATTCTGCAATTAAGAAATAGAAAACACAGAATCAATTGTTTCACACAGAAATTATGGGATGGTATTCAACTGAGACCAAGGCAATTGTAATTTTAAATAGCATTAGCTTTAGCTAAGATTCAATAAGTGATAGACAAGTAGATGATACATAGATAGATAGGTGGTAGATATGTACAGATAACAAGACAACATGTGTATAATCACATCGTTCAACAACATGGACCACCAACTATATACAAAGTAGCGTGCTCATTGCTGTGATAGATTTATCGACAAAAACATGGCCCCTGGCCTCTCAGACTTTCGTTTCAGTTCCTCCAAAAACTTTATATATGTTCCTGGCACAGAGTAAGTGCTCAATAATTATTAGTTCTCTTACCCTACTCTCCCCTTTCCACATTCTCATCATTAATGGAAGATGAAAGAGTCCCACGAATCCCTTTTACAGAAAATGAAAAAGAGTGCAATGCAGGGGTCCCTTGGCCCTTCTAATAGTGCATACCATGTAACATGTACAGGAAATTAACTCTAGAATAGAATTTTCAGAGCAAATAATTTGTAGCTTCATCCTGACTTTAGACTAGCTGGGGGAAAGTTTCTGGGAAGTAGGATAAAGTCACCTAGTGTGAGGCCAGCAGGGCAAATTCCAGGAACTGCAGGCTCCCACCCCAAGCCCTGTCCTGATGCCCCCATCCACTGCCAGCGTCGGCAGCTCTGACAGTGGCAGGTTTGACCAAAGTGCATGTTCAGGAAGAGTTGGTGTTATGGAATCCCCACATGCTCTGCGCATCACTCATTCCTGATAAGTGACTGAGTCCTTTGCAGGTGAGCCAGTCTGGTACTGCTTCCAGGAAGCCTACTCTAGATAAAAGGACCTTCATAACCTCAGTCACAAAGCTTCTTTTTCTTTTTTTCTTTTTTTTTGAGACAGAGTCTCGCTCTGTCACCCAGGCTGGAGTGCAGTGGCGCAATCTCGGCTCATTGCAAGCTCCACCTCCCAGGTTTACGCCATTCTCCTGCCTCAGCCTCCCCAGTAGCTACGACTACAGGCACCCGCCACCACGCCTGGCTAATTTTTTGTTGTTGTTTTTGTATTTTTAGTAGAGACAGGGTTTCACTGTCTTAGCCAGGATGGTCTCCATCTCCTGACCTCGTGATCCGCCTGCCTCGGCCTCCCAAAGTACTGGGATTACAGGCGTGAGCCACCGCACCTGGCCACAAAGCTTCTTGAGAAGACATGAATAGTCAGTTTTTACTTTTCAAGGATATAGAATATTGGCATTTTTTTTTAGTTGCCCAGAGCCTAGCATAGTGCCTAACCATATATAGACATCCAAGATACCCTGTGTTGTTTGAGTAATGAATGAATTAAAAGTGTCACTCAGAAGCCTAGCACAGTGGCTCACACCTGTAATCCCAGCACTTTGGGAGGCTGAGGTGGGCAGATCACTTGGGGTCAGGAGTTGGAGACCAGCCTGGACAACATGGTGAAACCCCCATCTCTACTAAAAATACAATAATTAGCTGGGCATATTGGCGCGTGCTTGTAATCCCAACTACCCTGGAGGTTGAGGCAGGTGAATGGCTTGAACCCAGGAGGTAGAGGTTGCAGTAAGCTGAGATCACACCACTGCACTCCAGCCTGGGCAACAGAGCAAGACTATGTCTCAGGAAAAAAAAAAAAAAGTATCACTCAGGAAATTGCCAGTTCTGTTGGACTGACCTATTAAAACTGCAATAAAATGGCAATAGCTAACACATACTTCTTATTATATACTAGGCACTGTTCTAAATGCTGAAGGTTATTACTTTCTAAAATATTTTTTAAATCCTTTTAAATCCTTCAACAACCCTAAGAGGTGGATATGCTTATTAATAGCAGCAACTACTATTATACCCAGTATATAGGTGGGAAAATAGAGACTCAGAAACAGTAACTAACTTGCCCAAGATTGCCCAGCTAACAGTTGGTGAAGCTGAATTCAAGACGAGGTAGTCTTGCTCTTCAATCAGTGCTTCTAACCACTAAGTTACACTGCCTCACAAGAATAACAGAAGCAATTTCTCCACTTATACCACACCCTTCTTATAACAAGATGCTTGAACATATGCATAGCCATGTGTGTTTTGGTAAAGATATACCTACATCCTGTAAAATTACCACAATCTGAAATCCTGAACTCTTTTCTTTCTAGTTAGGCCTACAGAACTTGAAAACATACAGTCCCTTTTCATTAATTAGGAAGAAAAACCTTGACACTAAAACTAAGTATTTGTTTGCAAATATCCACCTTCATATACCAACCCATATATAAACATTCATGGACTAGACATTGGTTTGAGGTCCTACTATGATGAACCAGTGGCCTGTTGCCCACCTCACACCTTTGTCATTCTGTACTGCTTCCGTCTCTCAACCAACCAGACAGTAACCTAGTCACCTGTCTAAGCCCCTGTCAAGCCAATCCAGTTGTTTTTTTTCCAGCAAGGTGAATTATACAGGGTAGAAGTATTTTACCTTTTGTTTTTACCTTCTCTGCAGCAGAAGTCATGGACCCATAACAATATCCAATCAGAAATCCCTTTTGCCTTTTTCTAAATACAAAAGGATAAGTTTCCTCCTAGATTTTATAAAACTCTTAAAAGAAAATGCATGATTTTTAAACAAAGGCACTTCAAAAAGAGGATTTGAAGATATTACTGGCACTTGTCCCTTATAGCAGCTATGTGGCCTTCCTCTGGGAAAGAGAAACCAAAATTTTGTTGTAACTTACTTAATAATAGACAGTTGTCACAGCGTGTTAATCGAAACTGCTTCCCATAACAAGGAAAAATTGTTAGCTGGCCTTGTCATGAGAGAGGTTTTTTCAAAGTTTCACCATAATGATGTAACATATCAAAACAAAGTGGGTTATGAAATAATATGTATTGTATAATTATATTTTTAATAATATGTATGTATTTACAGACATAAAAGTGTCTGGAAGGATACAGCCAAGGGTGCTAATGTATTAGAATTATATGTATTTTTGAATTTTTTCCTTATGTAAATATTCTAATTATTACCAGGTGCAGTGGCTCATGCCTGTAATTCCAGCCCTTTGGGAGGCCAAAGCGGGTGGATCACTTGAGGTCAGGAGTTCAAGACCAGCCTGGCCAACATGGTGAAACCCTGTCTCTATTAAAGATACAAAAAATTAGCCAAGAGTGGTGGTGCACGCCTGTAATCTCAGCTGTTCAGGAGGCTGAGGCAGGAGAATCCCTTAAACCTGGGAGGTGGAGGTTGCAGTGAGCTGAGATTGTGCCACTGAACTCTAGTCTGTGCAACAGAGTGAGACTTGGTTTCAAAAATAAATAAATAAATAAATAAATAAATATTCTAATTCTTGTGCTACAAATATGTATTGCTTCTGTATTAAGACAAAATGTTTCGACTACTAAAAAAATAAGATTCAGATGAGCTACATAAACGTTTCTGAGAGTACCAAGATTGTACTAAGATTCTATGCCTCCAGAAGCGGGTAAGAAAGTTAATATTTATTAAGAACTTGCTATGTTTCCGACACTTTCTCTTTTTTTCCCCCCATTTAATCCTCTCTGTGATCCTGTAAGATGGTCAGTATTATTACCATTTTACAGATGAGGAAACTTGAGGCTCAAGAAGGTTACATAAACATCTAAATCATATATGATGATTAGATGGCACAGAGCCAGGATTCCACCAGATTCACCTGATCCCAAAGGCCACACTCCCTCTACTTGCCGAGGAAGCTTCCAGCACAGCATAATAGGAAGGAGACCTGGTTTTACTCTTCACCATCCATAGCACCTTGCACCACAAGCCTTCAGTGATGGCTGCACCTAAGTGTACATAAGTCAACTTCTTTTCTTTTCTTTCTTCTTTTTTTTTTTTTAAGACAGAGTTTTGCTATGTCTCCCAGGCTGGAGTGCAGTGGCGTGATCTCAGCTCACTGCAAGCTCCGCCTCCCAGGTTCACACCATTCTCCTGCCTCAGTCCCCCAAGTAGCTAGGACTACAGGCACCTGCCACCATGCCTGGCTAATTTTTGTGTGTGCGTGTGTACTTTTAGTAGAGACGGGGTTTCACTGTGTTGGCCAGGCTGATCTTGAACTCTTGACTTTGTAATCCACCTGCCTTAGCCTCCCAAAGTGCTGGGATTACAGGCATGAGCCACTGTGCCTAGCCGTCAAATTCCTTTCTTACAGGTCAAGGAAGAAGTGCCATGTGAGGCACACAGACACTCTACCTACCCCCTTCACTCATCCCAAGTTAACGCAAATGTCTCTGAGATTCTCGTTACAGCTGCAGTGCAATTTGCTATGTCTTTTAAGACAAAATGTGGGTTGCATTCTCTCTGTTTGTGGCACAGACCCCATTATTAGGGTGACTTAGAGCCCTTTGATAATTCTGAGATACATATTACACATGCTCTTAAAGGAAGCATCTTTGCCTCACAGTCAGCTGACAATTGGCCTCTTATATTAACAACTGGCAAAACATCATAGCTTTGCCTCAATTACCTTTTGTTTTCCTGTCCTGTTGGATGTTTTGTTAAGTATTAATATGACTTTGGTTTCCCTCTCACACCAACGACCTTCAGGCGATTCATTTATGATCTCTCTTTGCTGTCACATCACTTCTGTGAAGAACATAATTGCTAGACATTGTTTTCCCATCATGAAAAAGGACACAGTGAGGAAGTGCAGATGCACTGACAAAATGGCAAGTGGGGAGTGATTGGCAAGAAACTGACATTACAGGAAAAGAAGCAAACTGTGAGTAGACGTGGATGGGCATTGACATTTAGGCAGTGAGAGAAAGAACATGCGGATATGTGATAATGGAGGGAAAGTATCTCCACTGACAACAGCAAGGAGTATTTCTGAGGCTCCTACAATGGGCCAGACTCAGGAGTAAGTGCTTTACACATGATTCATCCTGAAAAGCAGGAGCTGATCCAAGATTTGTGCAGCCCTGAAGATGACACATTTTGGGAAGAAGGCAGGGGTCTTTAGACTAGAAAATTACAAATACAGCATGCCTAAAGCCCTCTTGTGAGGAGCCTGTACAAGTGAGGTGTCTTGAGGCTTAAACTCCCTGAGCTTCGTGACAAACCCATAAACCCTCTGAAGTGTGTCTCATCCATTCCACATATAAGGGAAGCTCCGCAAGATTGGCTGGGCATAGTGGCTCATGGCTGCAATCCTAGCAGTCTGTGAGGCCAATGTGGGAAAATCATTTGAGTTCAGGAGTTTGAGACCAGGCTGGGCAACATAGTGAGACTCCATCTCTACAAAAATGTTTTTAAGTTAGGCAGGCATGGTGGTGCATGCCTGTGGTCCCACCTACTCGGGAGGCTGAGGTGGAAAGATCACTTGAGCCTGGGTGGTTGAGGCTGCAGTGAGCGGTGATCAAGCCAGAGCACTCCAGCCTGGGCAACAGAGTGAGATCCTGTCTCAAGCATGTGCAGCATACTTGAAAATATGCAAGTATGCAAGTGCAAGGGAGTCAGCATCTCATGGGGCAACTTAACCACTGCAGGACATGAACTAGTGGATAAATGTTCCCCTCTTCCGACACTTAAGCAGATGATTCTGAAAGGGTGATGAACTCATCCTGGCTTTCCAGGGACCTGAGTTTTCCCTGGGTTAACACTGGAAATCCCATGTTGCTGTTGGTTATCCTAATTCCGAAATGCATTCTGCAGGACTCCTTAGAGAGTCCCAGTGAGATCAAGTCCCAGTTTCCCACAGCTTAATAACACACACTGTTTTGTCTTTCCCTGCTTTCCTGGAATTACTTCCCAGGCTCAACGAGGTTAACTAACTTGTCCAGTAACACAATTACCAAGTAACAGAACAGGCTTCTAAAATCCTAAAAAAAAAAAAAAAAAAAAAAAAAAAAAAAAAAAAAAAAATTCCAAAGTCCCCAAATAGACAAACTCCTATTTGTCTTGAGGACAAACTCTCCTGAAGCAGCAGCACAAACACCTCGATGTGGTTCTGTGAGTTTTCCTGGCAGGGCCCCAGCCTATCCTTTGTCAGAACCTGCAGAGCTTGGGGCTGTGGAACCCTGCCAAGATCTCTGGTGGAACTTATATCTTTCAGATTCATAGAATCTATAAAGAAAGCCACTGTTGAGGTGGAGAGAAAAACAAGTTTTAATGACTCTGCTCTTTGTATCCACAAACCAAAAAGCAGGGAAAAAAATTATTTTAAAGGCACACATATTTAATTTAGCCATAGTCCTGGATGAAAAACTTCCAGTGTTAAGAGCTGGATGCGGGGAATTGCCGGTAAACTGGCTCAGGGAGGGGTGGGTGTGGAGAGAACATGGATTTGTAGTATCTATCGATTTCTGTGGTGTCAATACTCTCCCCATGACTGACTTCAAGCTACCAGTGGTTGTTCGACTTGAAACATTCCTGAATATTTAGCAACTGGCTCTTACAAGCAGGTAGGAGCATCACCCCACTGGCTGTGATAGTCATGACCTCAAGTTCTACAGTAATTAGGAAGACCTTTCTTACATCTCAGAGCCAAATATTCTTGGCCCTGAAATCTTGTCTAGTTGGCACTGTGGAAAGAAGATTTGAGACTGTTAAATCTCGAGAATGTTGTCAGGGGTCTGGGTGCAGTGGCTCATGCCTATAATCCCAGCACTCTGGGAGGCAGAGGTGAGTGGATCGCTTGAGGTCAGGAGTTGGAGACCAGCCTGGTCAACATGGTGAAACCCCATCTCTACTAAAAATACTAAAAAAGTAGCCAGGCATGGTGGCACATGCCTGTAATCCCAGCTACTTGGGAGGCTGAAGCAGGAGAATTGCTTGAACCAGGGAGGCAGAGGTTGCAGTGAGCCAAAATCATGCCACTGCACTCCGGCCTGGACAACAGAGCAAGACTCTGTCTCAAAAAAAAGAAGAAAAGAATGCTATCAGAAAAATAAGTTGGGAGTTTCTCATGGTCCACTATGACCCATATATAAAATTTTTCTTCAATATGTGCTCAACTAGTAAAATGCACATGAAACAGGCCACCAGGCATATTGACCCTAGTGGCGCTAGGAAGGGACAAGGCCCCTGACACCCCACAAGCCTCTGCCCATCATGTATAATTGCACCAGCCACGATAGAACAACTGGTAAAAGCAAAATCTAGCTTAACTTCCCAATTCTGTACACTTAATCTTAGTGGAGTAGCAGCCAAGAATTTTGTAGATGAAGAAACTGAGGCCCAAGGAGAAGGGTGTCAAAGGTCACATAGGATTTTAAATACTAGAAGTGGGACTAAAAGTTAAGTCTCCTGACTTGTCTGCAGTCCTTTCTATATCTGGCTGTTCAAGCAATTAAACCTTATAATAAATATTTCATTGTACTATCTTTGAACAGTGCCATACCTTCCAGAGTAATTTTGTAACATCAGGAAAGTGATAATTTGACTGTTTGGGGCCCTGACTTATTTCACTTGCCTCTGTCTTTTTAAATTTCCTAAAGTTGGAAACACTCATTACTGCACAGATAAGCTCAGCACTGCCCAATTCAAAGACCAGCTAGATTCCCCGTAGAAAATAGAGCTGAAGACACAAGCTTGTGTGAAGACAGTATGTAATGGGAAGTAATCCCAGAAATGCAGGAAAGGCAAAACAATGTGTGCTATTAAGCTGTGGGAAACTGGAACTTGGTCTCACTGGGACCCCCTAAGAAGTCCTGCAGAATGCATTTCAGAATTCGGGTAACCAATAGCAGCATGGGATTTCCAGTGCTAACTCAGAGAAAACTCAGATCCGTGGAAAGCCAGGATGAGTTCATCACCCTTTCAGAATCATCTGCTCAAGAGTCAGAAGAGACGAATATTTATCCACTAGTTCATGTCCTGCAGTGATTAAATTGCCCCATGAGATGCCAACTCCCTTGCACTTGCATACTTGCATATGTGACAGTCAAAATACATTTCTAACACTGTCCAAGGAAGCTGAGCAAGAGCAGCCTCAGGGCAGAATGAGATGCAGGGCAGCCACGTTGTAACCGAATGCAAGTCCGGCTGCTCGTGACTTGAGAGCCAAAATAGGAAAAGCACTAAAAGGAAAGCAACTTTATTCAAATGCTAGCAATTGGGAAATGACCAGGCTTATGCCTCCAAAAGACCATTTCAAGTGTTAGACTGAAGAAAGGGATTTTTAAAGGGAGAGACTTGGCCAGGCGCAGTGGCTCATGCCTGTAATCCCAGCACTTTGTGAGGCCCAGGCTGTCCGATTGCTTGAACCCAGGAGTTTGAAACTAGCCTGGGCAACATGGTGAAAACCCAGCTCTGCAAAAAATACAAAAAAATTAGCCAGGTATGGTGGTGCACACCTGTAGTCCCAGCTACTCTGGAGGCTGAGAGTTGGGAGGATTGCTTGAGCCTGGGAGTTGAGGCTGCAGTGAGCTATGTTCACACCACTGCACTCCAGCCTGAGCAATAGAGAGAGACCCTATTTCAAAATTATATTAAAAATAAATAAAAAATAAAAGGGGGAGACTTGGTAGGAGAACCATGCCAGGGTAACACAGAATACAGGTCTGCATGTCTTCTTCTAAGGGCTATTTTGAGTTATTGTCCACTTGGAGTGCTGGCTGGTGCCATCTCAGTTGCAGCCAGGTTATAGATGTCTGTCATGAGATAATTTCTAAGTTGGGGAGAATTCTGCAGCTGAGTCTCCTTGCCTGGCTGTTCTATAAAATCAGCCCCTGGAATTTACTAACAAGTACACAGTTAGATAAGTGTCCGTGGTGCAAGGGAGTGTCTGGTAGGAAAGAGAAGGAAGCAGAGTTTCAAAGTACATTTCAAGGCTATATTTTAAGACTAAGGAAAAGACAGTTGCTACAGTCTGTTTCAAGTTACATCTTAAGACTAGAAAGAGAGGAAAAAAGTTTTCAAATGCATTTCAAAGTTGAAAGACTCAGTTACAAGGTGAGGGAATGTAGATTCGCTTCTCTGGGTGCTGGGTACTGCAGCAGGGGCTGGAGCAAAGACAGGTTGAGAGGATGTGAGGCAGTGCACAAGCAGTGTCTCACACAGGGCATGAAGGGCAGGCAGTCTTGGTCCCTAGGCTGGTGAGACTTCAGTACCAAGTGACCCTCTGGGACCTGGAAGAGGGTGACTGCAATCCAATTTCACAGATCTCCCCACGACAAGATACTGATCCACTTTGTGGCTTTCCTTCCTGCCTTTATCATTTTCTCCTTTCCTCCCTCAACAAATATTTAGTGAGTACCTATCATATGCCAGTAACTATGCTAGTTACTTAAAACATAACTAAACACAATCCTTGTCCTCAAGAAGCATGTAAGGGAGGGACCAACCAGAAAACAGACAGCTACAATACAATGTAATTCTGCTAGAGAGAATGGGCCGGAGGGGAAAAGGAGAAGAAAGATTTCATGGAAAGTAATATCGAAGGATAGATATTTCATGGAAGTAAGGAAGTAATATCGAAGCTGAGTCTCTAAGGATTACAAGAATAATAACAATAGTAGATAACTTTGATGGGATGCTTACAAAAAGCCAGGCAATGTTCTAAGGTCTTTACAGCACTAACATAATTAATCTTTACAATAGTCCTACAAAGGAGGTGCCACGATGATCCTCAACTTTGAAATGACGAAGCTGAACTATAGGAAAATTAAATAAGCATGCCAAGGTGTAAAGCACAATGGCACAGACTGCTAGCTGGCCATTCACCAAAACTCATTTTGTCTTCTTTCTGGGCACACAGTTAGATGATGTTTCCCAGCCTCCCTTGCAGCTAGATGTAGCCTTGTGACTGAATTCTAGCTAGTGGAATGGGAGCAGAAGTGATATGTACCATGTCCAAGGCTAACCCATAAAAGTCTCTCACGTATACCCTCTGTATGCTTTCCCCCGTTAATGGAGGGTGCAAATAAAAAAATTTCTTTCTTTCTTTCTTTCTTTCTTTCTTTCTTTCCTTTCTCTCTTTCTTTCTTTCTCTCTCTCTCTTCCTCTCTTTCTTTCTCTTTCTTTCTTTTCCTTCCTTCCTTCCATCCTTCCTTCCTTCCCCTTCCTTCCTTCCCTCCCTCCCTCCTTCCTTCCTTCCTTCCTTCCTTCCTTCC
>NW_016808815.1:1967840-1972216 GCF_001698545.2 Rhinopithecus bieti
TTTCTTTCTTTCCTTTCTCTCTTTCTTTCTTTCTCTCTCTCTCTTCCTCTCTTTCTTTCTCTTTCTTTCTTTTCCTTCCTTCCTTCCATCCTTCCTTCCTTCCCCTTCCTTCCTTCCTTCCTTCCTTCCTTCCTTCCTTCCTTCCTTCCTTCCTTCCTTCCTTCCCTCCCTCTCTCCTCTCCTCTCCTCTCCTCTCCTCTCCTCTCTTCTCTTCTCTTCTCTTCTCTTCTCTTCTCTTCTCTTCTTTTCTCTTCTTTTCCTTAAACAAGGTCTTGCTCTGTCACCCAGGCTGGAGTGCAGTGGAATGATCATAATCATAGCTCACTGCAGCCTCAAACTCCAGGCTCAAGCGATCCTCCCACTTCAGCCTCCTGAGCAGTGAGGACTGCAGGTATGTGCTACCATACCCAGCTAATTATTTTTTAAAATTTTTTTGTAGAGATGGGATCTTGCTGTGTTGCCCAAACTGGGCATTAAACTCCTGGCCTCAAGCTAACCTCTAGCCATGGCCTCCCAAAGTGCTGTGGTTATGAGTGTTAGCCACCACACCTGGCTAAAATATTTTAAGAGGTTATTCTGAGTTAATATGAGTTACCATGGCCTGGAGAACACAGTTTCAAGAGGTCCTGAGAAAGTGCACCCTTGGCAGTTGAATTACAGTCTGGTCGTATACATTTTAGGGAGGCAGGAGTTACAGGCAAAGATATATAAATCAATACATGGAAGGTATTTACACTGGGTCAGCCTGAAAAGGTGGGATATCTTGAAGCAGGTGCTTACAGGGTGTAAGTAAATTCAGAGACTGTTTAATTTACAATTGGTTAAAGAAATAAAGCTTTGTCTAAAAATTCGGAGGCAGCAAAACAGGAATGTTTCATGTAAGATACTGTTTTCCAGTACACTGGGTCACAGTGACCTATAACAATGTGTGACTCAACTCTTCTTGCGTGGTTTAGGTCCTATTTGTAACTTGGCATCTTATTGTGACAAGAAGTCCATTTTGTTAGCTTTATGATCTCTATTTAACACAAATGCTGTTCAGTTGTGCCTAAACTCCAAAAAGGGGGGAAGATAACAAAGCATGTTGGCGTTTCCCTTTTCGTGATGGCCAGGAATTCAGTTTTAAGTTTTACTCAGGGTCTCCTTGGACAAGAGGGGGTCTGTTCAGTTGGTTGGGCGGCTAAGGATTTTATTTTTAGTTTACATTCTCTCTGCATGTCTGGAAAGCACATGTTGAAAATGTTTGCCTCAGACCAGGTGCAGTGTCTCACCCCTGTAATCCCAGCACTTTGGGAAGCCAAAGCAGGCGGATCACCTGAGGTTAGGACTTCGAGATCAGCCTGGCCAATGTGGTGAAACCCCGTCTCTACTAAAAATACAAAAATTAGTCAGGCGTGGTAGTAAGTGCCTATAATCCCACGTACTCAGGAGGCTGAGGCAGGAGAATCGCTTGAACCTGGGTGGCGAAGGTTGCAGTAAGCCTAGATCACGCCACTGCACTCCAGCCTGGGTGACAGAGCAACACTCCATCAGAAAGAAAGAAAGAGAGAAAGAGAAAAAGAGGGAAAGGAAGGAAGGAAGGAAGGAAGGAAGGAAGGAAGGAAGGAAGGAAGGAAGGAAAGAAAAAGGGAAGGAAGGAAGGAAGGAAAAGGGAAGGAAGAAAATGGTTGCCTCTCTATTAGTTTAAGTCCCTACATAGAGAAGGGCGTATGCCACTGATTATTTGCCTGCCTATAATTGTTATTTGAGCAAGAAATAAACTTTCACAGGGTTTAGGCCATTGTAGACCTTTGGTTCTTTCTGTTGCAGAAATAATTCCACCTATTTTTATGAGTCTATTTGGTAAAGCAGTTAGTCTACCATAATTAACATGGGCACATATAAAGACATGGCAGAAAATTAGGTTGAAAAGATAAATGAAGGGTGCGTGCATCGTATTTAAAAGTTTACCTTTTCCCAAAAGTATTGATGAATTTTTCTTCTCAGATGGAGCAGAAGAGGAAAAACAGACAGATACAGTTCCAGTTGGACAGAAAGGATAGTTGAGGTTCATATAGCTAGCACTCCTTTTGTGAGCACTAAGAGGCAGTGTCATCTTCTTAGGGCATGCTGGATGTGTGAGTGTGTGTGGGTTGTGAAGGAGCCAGGAGCACCAGAAAGGTTTAGAACAATGCGAGACGCAGTTAGGAGGGCAGACTTTGGAGCTTGAATCAGTCAGGCTCCAGGAGAAAAAACAGGTATCACTCAAAGTATTTTCAAGAAGAAGGAATTTGACCCAGGAAATTGAGTGTTCACAGAACTGATGGAAAGACCTGAGAAGGCAAAATTCAGGGAACTCTCCACCAGCTTTCAGTTTCGTTACCTCAGAGCTGGAGAGCTGCTGCCATCCAACTTAGAATCCTGCAGGAAACCACTACCAACTTCAGAGACCTCTACCATCCCAAGGCAGGTAAACTGGCAGGGAAATGTAGTGCCTGCTGTAAAAACTCATGCTTGTGAACTCTACTGGGATGTTTTAAAAATGTAACAGCACATTCTTTCACATTCTTTTCATCAAGAGATGTGGCCTGTGCCCCTTTCCTTGGAATTTGAGTGAGCTGTGACTGCTTCAACCCATAGGGTATAGAAATAAAGCTATGTGACTTCATTTTTTAATACAATTTTTATATTTATTTGTTTGTTTGTTTGTTTTTATTTATTTTAAGTTCTGGGATATATGTGAAGAACATGCTGGTTTCTTACATAGCTATATGTATTTCATGGTGGTTTGCTGCACCTATCAACCTGTCATCTAGGTTTTAAGCGCTGTATGCATTAGGTATTTGTCCCTCCCCTCATCCCTCATCCCACCACAGGACCCAGGTGCGTTGTTCCCCTCCCTGTGTCCATGTCTTCTCATTCTTCAACTCCCACATGGAATACAAAGCTATGTGACTTCTAATGTGAATGCATAAAAGAGCTTGGAGCCTTTGTTTTGCTTGCTAAAAACACTCATTTTTGAAGCCCTGAGCCACCATTGTCTGACTACCCTGAGGCACCATGCTGTAAGAAAGCACAATCCATATGGAGAGGCTGATAATGGGCAGGCAAGAGCGTCAGAGAAGACAATGAGACAATGGAGTCAAGGGAGAGGAGAGGTGATGGTGGAAGCAGAGATTGGAGTGAAGCAGGCCATGATCCACGGAATTCTGGCAGCCTCTAGAAGCTGGAAAAACCAAAGAAACAGATTGTCCCCTGGAGCCTCCAGAAGGAATAGCCCAGATGATCCGTTTTAGACTTCTGACCTCCAGAACATATGTTGTTTTAAGTCACTAAGTTTGTGGTAATATGTTGCAACAACAGCAAACTACTACAATGCCTGACTCGCAGTAGACTCTCAGTAAGTGTGTGTTAGTAAGTAAACAAATAAACCAGATTGTAAGTATCTCTTCTTACAAGAAAATGTGAATTTATACTCCAGGTACTTTTAAAAGATGAATTCATTCTTTGCCATCTGATTATTTAGTATTATGATATTTTCAGTTCTCTTGAATGCCTAAACCCAGATTAAATGTACACAAGAACAAGCCAAATAGGCAAATGCTGTATTTGTAGAGAAAATATAATAGCTAAAATTTATTGAGCACTTACTATGTGCTTTATTTTCTTCCTTTCATTTAATCTGTCCAACAACCCTATGTGCTTTATTTTCTTCCTTTCATTTAATCTGTCCAACAACCCTATGAGGTCCAGTATATCATTGATGGAGGGGTTAAATAATTTGTCCAAAGTCTCATAAGTAATAAGCAACAGGCCAGGTTAAAAACCCAGGCTGGCTGGGCGTGGTGGCTCACGCCTGTAATCCCAGCACTTTGGGAGGCCGAGGTAGGTGGATCACCTCAGGTCAGGAGTTTGAGAGCAGCCTGACCAACATGGAGAAACCCTGTATCTACTAAAATTACAAAATTAGCTGCACATGGTGGTGCATGGCTGTAATCCCAGCTACTCGGGAGGCTGAGGCAGGAAAATAGCTTGAATCTGGGAGGTGGAGGTAGCAGTGAGCCGAGATCACGCCATTGCACTCCAACCTGGAGAACAAGAGCAAAACTCTGTCTCAAAGAAAGAAAGAAAGGAAAGAAAGAAAGAAAGAAAGAAAGAAAGAAAGAAAGAAAGAAAGAAAGAAAGAAAGAGAAAGAGAGAGAGAGAAAGAAAGAGAGAGAGAGAAAGAAAGGGAGAGAAAGAAAGAAAGAAAGAGGAAGGGAGGGAGGAAGGGAAAGAAGGAAGGAAGGAAGGAAGGAAGGAAGGAAGGAAGGAAGGGACAGAGAGAAAGAAAGAAAGAAAGAGAGAGAGAAGAAAGAGAGAGAGAGAAAGAAGAAAGAAAGAGAGAGAGAGAGAGA
>NW_016808815.1:1975248-1979430 GCF_001698545.2 Rhinopithecus bieti
AGAAAGAAAGAAAGAAAGAAAGAAAGAAAGAAAGAAAGAAAGAAAGAAAGAAAGAAAGAAAGAAAGAAAGAAAGAAGGAAAGAAAGCCAGCCAGCCCAGGCTAACTGCCTCTGAAGTGCAAGCATGTGGCCACTGCTGTGTTCTGCCTTGGCATGAGAACAGAACAGCACAGGACCGTGGAAGGTCTGCTGTGTGGGGAGTCAGCAGGCAAACATCGAGACTCACGTGTGTCCTTCACTCACTGTGTGGCCCTAGGCAAGTCCCCTAACTTTGGTGCCTCGTTCTTTCTTCTGAAAAAATATGGAGATTGAGCCAGATGACCATTAAAGTCTCTTTCAAAATAGGGTCTCTTCACCTACGCCCAACTTAAAAAAAAAATCACATATGCTAAATGTGTGGAATCAGGACAGGATAGCTTCATCCCCTGCATATACTAGGGAATTTGTGGCTTAGTGAGAACCTGGTTAAGCTGCAATATCCAGCTGCTCATTTTCTCTCTCTACCACCACTGGTTAATTATGGGAACAATGATGATAAATGTGGTAGACTGATTGCAAAAATGGCTCCAATTCTCCACCCCTCCCTGTGGTAGCCATGCCCTTTGCAATAGGAATTTGCAGCTCTTCCTATTGCGAAGTAGAGACTATTTCCTCCATCTTTAAATATGGGCCTTCCTTGTGACTCTCTGTACCCAACAGAGTGCTGTGGGAGTGGTACTGTGACCATTGTGCGCCTAGACCTTGCATTCTGCCTGTCTCTCTCAGAACCCTGTTTTACCATGAGAAAAGCCCAGGATAGCCTGATGGATGATGAGAGACCCTGTGAAGCAGAAGCAAGTAGTTGGGTCATCTAAGCCAAAACTGTGCTAGATTAACCAGCCCCCAGCCAGTCTGCCAGCTGACCACATACACATGAATGAGTCCAGCCAAGATCAGCCAAGACCAATCCAGAATAGCAGAGCCACTCAGCCAACTATAGACTTGTTGCATGCCCCTGTGGTTGTTTTTTAAGCAGCTTCACTGTGGCAAGAGATAACTGACACAGTGAGCTTCCAGGTTTCAAGGTGAGGCAGAAAGTCTAGTATATAAATTATTCTTGTACTAATCGGAACAATTAATCATAAAAAATTAATCTAGGTTACAAGTGACAGAAAGCTGACTCAGGCTTGCCTAAACACACAAGGAAATGTATTGCCTAATGTTACTGAAAAGTCCAAGTGTGGACAAAGTTTGGATAAATGCTCCAACTTTGCTACTAGGACTTGATTCTCTCTAGCACTTGGTTCTACCTATATTTGTCTTCATTTCATTCTTATGCAAGTCCACCAGCCTCCAGCTTATACTCTATTGTATTAGTCACTAAGTAGAAAGAGGGTTTCTGCTTCCCAACAGCTCAAATAAAAGTCCTGGGACCAACTTTCATTGGACTGACTAAGATCACATACCTATCCCTGAGTCAATCAGTTTTTGTATCCGGGGGAAACACTTTCATTGCCTGGACCTGCGTCATGCATCCAACCATGAAGACAGGGGGTGTGTTGGCATCAAAACCACATGGATTGAGAATGAACAAAGGTGAGGGGAATTCCCTAAAAGAAAATTGAGGTCTTTACTAATCCCCCCAAAAAAGGAAACAGATAAAAATGACATATGTCCACTCTAATCCTCCATATTGCTAATGAATTAAAGAAAACGAGAATGAAGTGGTGGCTGCTCAGTGGTGACTCTTCTTCAGAACAGTAGGCAAGTTCCTCTTACCTATAAAAACTTTTCTACATTGATGACAAAGTAGCCATTGTAATGCACAATGCTTCTTCCACTCCACCCAGATAAATGGTTTAAAAACCAAATTTTGATTACATCTCTCTATTAGATAAGTGGATAATAGGACGAAGTGATCATACACGTCAAAGGAAGGGCTTGCAAAAATCATAAGAGCTACTGGGTATCTGAACTTGATCTCAAAGACTCTTGAAATGTGCCCACGAGCGATCTCAATCACAAAATGGCCTCTAAGTTCTCCTAATTGAAGAGGTAGCATAGTGCAGTGGTGAAAAGCAGAGATTCTGAACACAGCCTGCATATGTTTGGGTCCCAGCTCTGACTACTTTATGAGGATACGTGACCTTGGGCAAGTTACTTAGTCTCTCTGTGCCTCAGTTTCTCATCAGTAAATGGGGATAACAGAATTTACCTAGAAGGAGGAGTAGCTGAATCATTATTATGCAAAGCGCTCGGAACAGTGTCTGGTACGTAGTAAGAGCTATAAAGTGCCAGCTATTTTTTTTTTTTTTTTTTTGAGACAGAATCTCGCTCTGTCACCCAGGCTGGAGTGCAATGGTGCGATCTTGGCTCACTGCAACCTCTGCCTTCTGGGTTCAAGTGATTTTCCTGCCTCAGCCTCCTGAGCAGATGGGATTACAGGCACCTGCCACCATGCCTGGCTAATTTTTGTATTTTTAGTAGAGACGTGGTTTCACCATCTTGGCCAGGCTGGTCTCGAACTCCTGACTTCATGATCCACCTGCCTTTGCCTTCCAAAGTGCTGGGATTATAGGCATGAGCCACAGCACCTGGCCAGTGCCAGTTGTTAATCACCTGGGAAGATGCCCGTGGTGCCAAGTTCTGCAGAACTGGATAAGAATATCTGGCAACATCCAAAAAGGTACGTGACCTTGGCTGAGTCATTTACTGTTTCTGGAATTATTTTATCTCTTTCTCTATAATATAATGGAAATTATATCTACCCTGTTTACTTCACAGGGCTGCCATGAAGATCAGAGGAGATAATGGATACTAAATTTTCTAAACAGCTCAAAGTCCTTTATTAATAAGAGACCTTATTTATACTAATTATCTCCATCCAGATAATCTGATTTGTGTGTAATCAGGGCAGTTTTTCATCCCACGCTGTCTTACACAAAGAATCATTAGGAAAGAAAATCTGCTGCTGACATAAAATAGTGACTCCCCGATCAAACCCAGTTCAAAAGTCACTAGAATTGTTTTATAATTTGAAATATTCACCACCACCTTTTGTACCTAGCATGAATTAAAGTTGATTGTAATGGAAATTGTGTTTAATTGGGGTAAGGGCACCTGGATTCGTTTCCAGTTCTGCCATTAATTTCCTATGTCATCTTGGGTGAGTCATTTTGTTTCTCCAGGTTTCCCTAGTCTGTAAAATGAAAATTGGAGAGATGCCTATAATTCTGTGACTGCATAACTCTTGTGCCAGAGAGATTTCTGGGCGTGAAGGAGTCTGGCCGTTTCTTAGCATTACTCATCAGTTAAGTTCAATCCTCACTGAGTTTCTAGAAAATACATCTTCCCAGACAGTATTTGATTATAAATTTAGTATTTGATAAAGTGAGTATGTCCACCAGTATGTGTTGAGCCCTACAATGCCTTTGTCTCTGGAATTCCCTATGAATATAAGCCAAATTCGACTTATAGATGCTCCAGAAGGGCACGGCAGTCTTCCTTTCTCTGGCACTGTCCCCCTCCATGGACTCTCTTCTATTGTCCTTACCTTGAGACTCCCTGTCAGCTCTTTGTTAAGAGGCTTTTTCCAGAATTTTCTGTGATGGCCTAAAAGGCCCTATGTGATCTGCTTCCCTATATCCCCTCTAATTTTCTTTCCTCTTTACTTACTGTGTTGCAGACATGCTGGACTTTTGGCTGTTCCTGAACTAGCCTGGAGCTCAATCCTGCCTCGGTGCCTTTGTGATTGCTCTGTTCCTCTGCCCCTTTATCCAAACAGCCCCATAGCTCACTCTCTTCCTCTTTTAAGGTTTCTGCTTAAATGTCATCTTATCAGGGAGGCCTTCCCTAACCGCCTTATGTAACACAGAAAACTCCCCCAACTTTGCCCTGATGCTCCCTGAATTTCATACCAGCTAAGCTACAGTGACAATGAAGTCTAGAAACAAACTAGCTTATAGTAGGCAGAAATGTATTTCCCTGGCTGGGTGCAGTGGCTCATGCCTGTAATTCCAGCACTTTGGGAGGCTGAGGCGGGTGGATCACTTGAGGTCAGGAATTCAAGACCAGCCTGGCCAACATGATGAAATCCCATCTCTATTAAAAATACAAAAAATATAGGCGGGCATGGTGGCAGGCTCCTGTAATCCCAGCTACTTGGGAGGCTGAGGCAGGAGAATTGCTTGAACCCAGGAGGCGG
>NW_016808815.1:1979630-2126598 GCF_001698545.2 Rhinopithecus bieti
TGTAATCCCAGCACTTTGGGAGGCCAAGGCAGGTGGATCACAAGGTCAGGAGATCGAGACCATCCTGGCCAACATGATGAAATCCCATCTCTATTAAAATACAAAAAATATAGGCGGGCATGGTGGCAGGCTCCTGTAATCCCAGCTACTTGGGAGGCTGAGGCAGGAGAATTGCTTGAACCCAGGAGGCGGAGGTTGCAGTGAGCCGAGATCGTACCATTGCACTCCAGCCTGGGCAACGGAGCAAGACTCTGTCTCAAAAAAAAAAAAAAATTATTTTCCTCTCATGTAACAGCTAAGAATTGAACAGACTACAGCTGGGGGCTCTGTTGTCTTCCACTTTTGGCTTCCAAGGATTCTTCAATCATTATTTCCCAGCCAATAGGAGAGAGAAAGAAAGAATCCAAGGCAAGTAGCTTTATCTTTTAGCAAATGACCTGGAAGTTACGCAGAGCACTTCCATGCATCTCCCATGGGTCTGACCTTGGTTATGAGGCTGTATCTAGGTGCAAGGGGGCGAGGGAGTAGAATGGATCTGGGAAAATGAAGATTGTAATGCACAGATGCATAACCAAGTAAACTTCGAGATAAGGATTCTTTTTCTAAAAGATGAATGGAACAGTGAATTCTACAGAACAATTAACAGCTTCTGCCACACACTATTCACCAGCTATATTATCTCCATGGCACTCATTGCATCTGACAGTCTATAAATCTACATGGTGGGCTTTTTTTTTTTTTGTCTTTCCAAACTAGAACCTGAGTCTCGTGATGGCAGAAACTTTGTTTACTGCTGTATCTTCAGCCCTTAGACTGGTGCCTTACACAGTAGGCACTCAATAAATATTCATTGAGAAAGTAAATACATTTTTCTTTTCCAATCAGTGTCTGAGGCACTCACTTTTCTTTCTGATCCACTTGTCAATAGATCCAAATTTTCCTGGTTTCTAGTATTCCTGAGATTCCAGTCCTACTTCCTCTTGGGGCTCCCAGGATTCAAGAGTAAGGTGTTTCTGATTCCATTTCAGAGAGGACTTCAGGTTGAGAGGGAGAAGGAATTACAAAGAGACACATTTTTTAAAAAAAATTAATATATTTTATTTTATAGTGGTTTTAGGTTTACAGAAAATTGAACAGAAAGTACAGAGAGTTCCCATATGCCTACTTTCCCTCCCCACACAATTTTCTTCATTAAGAATATGTTGCATTAGTCATGTATCTATCATTACAGTATCATAAAAATAATGTCACTGCCCTAAGAATGCCCTGTGTTCCACCTAATGATCCCTCCCTTCTTTCCCTCACCCACTCTAGCACCACTGATATTTTTATTGTCTCTACAGTTTTAACTTATCAGCATAAGTTCTATATTGTTTCGGTTGCAAATGACAGAATCTAACTCAAATTGGCTTAAGCACAAAAGAGGGAATTAGTGAACTAAGGTTACTGAAAGTTCAAGGACTGGATGGATCCAATAAGTTAATCAATATTTATTATCAATTTCTCTCTCCCTGTCTCCTCTGTTTTCCTTTGCATAGGCTTCATTCTCAGGCTGACCTCTCCATGAAGTGACAATGAGGACCACCAAAAACTTTAGGCTCCTATCATCTTGGCAAATCTAAGATAAAGCAGCACCTTCTTACCTATGGCTTAGCTCTAGTAAAAGTTCAGGTCAGGGGCTTGGCCCAGCTTCGGGTACCTGCCCAACTCTAAACCAATGATGTTGTCAAAGAAATGCAGCCTAGGATACAGACCTTCCCTGGACCCTAGCTCGAACCTCAGGCACTAAGAGTGAAGGCAGATTGATTCTTCAAAGGAAAATCAGGATGCTGTTTCCCGAAAAGGGGTCCCCAGTCCCCGAGCCGCGGACCGGTACCGGTTCATGGCCTGTTAGAAACTGGGCTGTGCAACAGGATGTGAGAGATCTGCAAAAGACCGCGCAACAAGAGGTAAGAGATAGGCAAAAGAGCATTACCGTTTGAGCTTCGCCTCCTGTCAGATCAGTGCGCGGAACCCCATTGTGAACTGCGCTCACAGGGATCCAGCTTGCAGCGCTTGTTATGAGAATCTAACTAATGCTTGATGATTGGAAGTGAAACAGTTTCATCCCAAAACCACTCCTCACTCGCAACCCCCAGTCTGTGGAAAAATTGTCTTCTACGAAACCAGTCCCTGGTGCCAACAAGGTTGAGGACTGCTGCTGAAGAGACAGAACAAGGAAATCTACAAATACAACAGCCAAGCATTTATTTATCTTCTTTTTCTTTTTTTTTTTTTGAGATGGAGTCTCGCTCTGTCACCCAGGCTGGAGTGCAATGGTCTCGGCTCACAGCAACCTCTGCTTCCTGGGTTCTAGCAATTCTCCTGACTCAGCCTCCTGAGTAACTGGGACTACAGGCATGTGCCACCACACCTGGCTAATTTTGCATTTTTAGTAGAGACACGATTTCACCATGTTGGCCAGGTTGTTCTCGAACTCTGACCTCAAGTGATCTGCCCACCTCAGCCTTCCAAAGTGCTGGGATTACAGGCGTGAGCCACTGTGTCTGACCAATTTATCTAAATCTGCCCCTATTAGTTCACACTTTTAAGATGTGGGATAGTATGGGGACATGAAACAGAGCACTGAACATGAAATTAGAAGACCCAGCTGCAACTCCTTCTGCCACCTAGCAGTTCTCTGAGCCTCAGATCCCTCATTTAAAACGAGGCTACGTATAAAAAACAAAGCTGCTACGTATAAAAAACAAAGCTAGAGGCATCACACTACCTGACTTCAAGTTATATTGCAAAACTATAGTAACCAAAAATACCATATACTGAAATAAAAATAGACACATAAAAAAATGGAACGGGATGGAGAACCTAGAAATAAATCCACACGTTTACAGTCAGCTTCACCCCCCGCCTTTTTTTTTCTTTTTTTGGGGGGGAGGGATTAGTCTCACTCTGTCCCCCAAGCTGGAGTGCACTGGCTCACTGCAACCTTTGCCTCCTGGATTCAAGTGATTCTCTCACCTCAGCCTCTGGAATAGCTGGAATTACAAGCATGCACCACCACATCTGGCTAATTTTTTGTATTTTTAGTAGAGGTGGGGTTTCACTATGTTGGCCAGGCTGGTCTCAAACTCCAGACCTCAAATGCCTGCCTCGGCCTCCCAAAGTGCTGGGATTACAGGCAAGAACCACTGCATCCAGCCAGTCAACTCCTTTTTGATAAAGGCATCAAGAACATACATTGGGGAAAGGACAGTGTCTTCAACAAATGATGCTGGGAAAACTGGATATCCACATGCAGAAGAATGAAACCAGACTCCTATCTCTCATCATATACAAAAATTGAATCAAATCAAAATGACTTAACTACTTAAATCTAAGACCCCAAACTATGAAACTACTAGAAGAAAACGTTGAGGAAATGCTCAAGGACATTGGTCTGGACAAAGATTTCCTGAGTAAGACCTCAAAAGCATAGGCAGCCAAGGCAAAAATGGACAAATGAGATTACATCAAACTAAAAAAGCTTCTGCACAGCAAAGGAAACAACCAACAAAGTGAAGAAACAATCCATGGAGAGAAAATATTTTCAAAGCTCATCTGGCAAGGGATTAATAACCAGAATATATAAGGAGCTCAATAGTAAAATAAATGTGATTTTAAAATGGGCAAAATATGTGAATAGACATTCCTTATAAAAAGACATACAAATGGCAAACAGGCGTGTAAAAAGGTGCTCAGCATCACTTATCATCAGAGAAATGCAAATCAAAACTACAAGTAGTCCCAGCTACTTTGGATGCTGAGGCAGGCGGATGCTTGAGCCCAGGAGCTCAAGGCTGCTGTGAGCTATGATCATGCCACTCCACTCCAGCCTGGGAAAGGCTCAAGTCTGACAAAACAAAACAAAATTTTAAAAAGCCCCACAAACCACTACAACGAGATATCATCTCACTCCAGTTAAAATGGCTTTTATAAAAAAAGACAGTCAATAATGGATGCTTGTGATAATGTGGAGAAGGGGAACTCTAATATGTTGTTGGTGGAAATGTAAATTAGTACAACCACTATGCAGAACAGTATAGAGGGTCCTAAAAAAACTAAAATTAGACCTATGATATGATCCAGCAATCTCACTGCAGGGTATATATCCAAAGAAAAGGAAATCAGCATATCAAAGAGATATCTGCATTCCAATATTTATTGCAGTACTATTCGTAATAACCAACATAGACTCAATCTAAGTGTTCATTAATGGAGGCATGGATAAAGAAAATGTGGTAAATATACACAAATGATTACTATTAAGCCATAAAAAATGAAATCCTATCATTTGCAACAGCGTGGATGGAACTGAAGGATGTTATGTAAAATGAAATAAGTCAGGCACAGAAAAACAAATAATATGAGTGTTCTTACTCATATGAGGGAGCTAAAAATTGATCTCATGGAGATATAAAGTAGAATAATGGTTACCAGAAGCTGAGAAGGGTCGTGGAGGAGGCATAAAAAGGGACTGGTTATTGGATACAAAAATACAGTGAGATTGAAGGAATAAAATCCAGTGTTTGGTAGCATAATAGAGCAACTATATTTAACAATAATTTATTACTATCTCGAAATAACCAGAAGATGGGAACTGGCGTGTTTCTAACACAAATAAATAATAAAAGCTTGAGGTGATGAATATCCCAATTACCCTAATTTGATCATTACACATTGTATGCTTGTATCAAAATATCACATGTAGACCATAAATATATATAATTATTATGTTTCCATAAAAATAAAAAATAAAATAAAAAGGTTACTACTATCATACTACTATATCAGAGAGATGAATAGAAGAATTAAATAATGATGATGCAAACATTTATGTAAAGACTAGACAGTGATAATTGTAAACACTTACTGTAGCCCATGGTATGTGTTGGACAATGTTCTAGGTGCTATAGTGTATGTTAAGTCAGTGATTCTCACACTGGAGCCTGCCTCAGAATCACCTGGAAGGCTTATGAAAGCAGTTTGCTGGGCCCCATCCCCAGAGTTCTTGATTCAGGAGGGTTGGAGCATGGCCTGAGAATTTACAGTGCTAACCAAGTTCTCATGGGCTGCTGATACTGCTGGTCAGGGACCACAGTTGAGAACCAATGTATGAGGTCATTGCCTTCTCATAACCACTGCATGAGGGGCACTAGTATCTACTCTATTGAGGAGTAAACGGAAGCTCCTAGAGCAGTGGCCATGCAAGTGCGTGAGCCTGGGAGGGCTGGGTGCAGAGTCCAAGCTCCTTGTGTTCAAAGAAGCAATCACACTGTAACAATGGAAACCAAAACCAAACCAAGAGAAAGGTGAGAAAATAAAGTGGAGATACATCCTGGTGGTGAGACTCCTCATCCTTCCTAAACATGATGCCAACAGTTTAGCTAATGATCAAAAGAAAGGATAAAAATCATGAAGAGGGGTAGGTAAAAGTATGTGGATGTTTAAATTGCTCTAAAACAGGTTAATGTAGATTATCCTCTGACATGTCTTACTTAAAAAAATAAGGAAATTAAACTCCATGA
The DNA here is from genome assembly GCF_001698545.2 of Rhinopithecus bieti. Taxonomy (NCBI): domain Eukaryota; kingdom Metazoa; phylum Chordata; class Mammalia; order Primates; family Cercopithecidae; genus Rhinopithecus; species Rhinopithecus bieti. The sequence goes on from NW_016808815.1 coordinate 1,985,195, forward strand.
CAGAAATGCAAATGGTGAGTGAAAGTGAGGAAGGAAAACAAGCTGAATACAGACCACAGTAGTGTGTGTGTATGTGTGTGTGTGTGTTCAGGGATAGGGAAGGTGTTACATATATTTGAATACCAACTGAAAAACTGCACTGACTCCCTTGTAGAAAGTTGAGTCACTCAACTGGGCACAGTGGCTCACGCTGGTAATCCCAGCACTTTGGGAGGCCAAGGCAGGCGGATCACCTGAGGTCAGGAGTTCGAGACCAGCCTGGACAACATGGTGAAATTCCATCTCTACTAAAAATACAAAAATTAGCCAGACATGGTGGCGGGCACCTGTAATCCCAGCTATGTGGGAGGCTGAGAATCACTTGAACCTGGGAGGTAAATGTTGCAGTGAGCTGAGATCACGCCACTGCACTCCAGCCTGGGAGACAGAGTGAGACTCCATCTCAAACAACAGAAACAACAACAGCAACAAAAAGTTGAGCCACTCACTGCATTAAACAATAAAGGCAGCCACAGCAGCAACAAAAAAATAATCTGCTGCATATAAGGCATGTTTAAAACCAAAGACGAGAACAGCCTTCTGCCTGAGGAATATTCTGATGCAGAGGCTGCACACTGAGCTTTCCACAGGGGCCAGGTATCCACCTTAAGTCATGACATGGGCCTGGGGTAGGACGGCAAGGAAGGAGTGGTGTTCACAGAGACGAAGTGGTGGCATCAAAGGGCCACTACTACTTAACTCCGGCTGGTTGTTGCTTCTCAAAATATGGGCCCAGTGTTGCAGTTTTCTTTTTTTTATTTTTCAAGGGAAGTTGAAAATCTAGATTTTACTTAAAATTTTCAGATTTTAACAAATTAAAATATTCTGCTAAGAGAGTATTTGATTATAAAAAATAAAAATAAAAACAAATTTCAAGAATATCATCTGGTACACTGGGCATGGCAGCTCATGTCTGTAACGCCAGCACTTTGGGAAGCTGGAAAAGGAAGATCACTTGAGCCCAGGAGTTCGAGATCAGCCTGGGCAACATAGCAAGACTTGTCTTTCTAAAAATGTTTTTAAAATTAGCTGGACATGGTGATGCACACCTATAGTCCCAGTTACTGGGGAGGCTGGGGCGGGAGGATTGCTTGAGCCAAGGAGCTTGAGGTTGGCAGTAAGTGATGATCATGCCACTGTACTCCAGCCTGGACAACAGAGCAAGACACTGTCTTAAAAAAAAAAAAAGAAGGAAGGAGAAGAAGAAGAAGAAGAAGAAGAAGAAGAAGAAGAAGAAGAAGAAGAAGAAGAGATAGTTTGGTAAACAAAACTTATCTGTGGGCTATCTGAGCTTATAGGCCCCACCAAATCTGCAATTTCTGGTCTAATGTTTCTAATGCCTGAGCTTCAGAATAAGGAAAGCAGAATAGAAGCTCAGTGGTCTCAGGGCTGAACGTGATCACACAATGCAAAGGGAAACAATAATGATACTTAGTGTTTCTGTAACTCCTCTGTACTGGTTACAGGGGACTTTGCCTGCTTTATATGGAAGTCTTCTTACCAACCATTAAGGGAAAAGGCAGAACTAGTTATTATGCCTGTTTTAAAGATGAGGAAACTGAGGCTGCAAGGTTAAGTCACTTGCCCAGTTACTGGCTAATACATGAAAAACGCTAGAACTGGGACCCAGTTGTTCTGAATCCAAACTCCATGCTCTCACTGCCTCCCGATTTACACACACTGTGGACAATACACAGTTTTCTCAAGAAGAGATAGGTGGATCAGCCTTCCTTAGTACCACAGTCAAGAACTACTCGACTGGGCAGGAGGATTGCTTGAGCTCAGGAGTTCAAGACCAGCCTGGGCAATGTAGTGAGACCCCTGCCTCTATTTAAGAAAAAACCAACAAAGAATTACTAAAGCTTTCTCTTCTCTTTCTTTTTTTTACATTCACTTTCTTGGTCCCTTGTTCTGAGTCAAATCCTCTCTGCCTTGACGCATAGCACTCCTTGAACTCCTTTCTAAATAAGACCATGCCACCAGGTCAACTTGCCCCCCTTCCAGATCACCACATACAATGTGTTAATTACTACACTTGATCTTAGCCAAAAGGCTGAGAAGCGATTCGATGTATTAATTAATCTTTCAACTGTCTCATATGACTGTTGACTTTCTCTTATGTCTATCTCACTTTACAGATGAGAAAACCGAGGCTCTTCCTACCTCTGAGTTTCATCTTGTCCCTATTCTTTCCTATTATTAGTCCAAGGATGCTAAAGATGATACCCATGGCCAATGCTAATTTGACAGGGTGTGGCTTTGTCTTGGAAACTAAAAGTAACCAAATTTGTCTCAACCGTTTTGAGACAAATGCGTATACTCCTCACTCTACCTATATAACACCATTCATGTCCATTCCTTGCCTGGCTAATTCCTATTCATTTTCCAGGTCTCAGCTTAGATGTCACCTCCCCAAGAAGCCTTCTCTGGATTTCACTTTCTTGTCTAGGCTGGGTAAATTCCTCATGTGCTTTCTTCCCTTCCTTTCCCTCCTCTCCCCTCCCTTCCTTTCCTTTTCCTTCTTTCTTTCTCCCTCCCTCCCTCTCCTTCTTTCCCTTCCTTCCTTCCTTCCTTCCTTCCTTCCTTCCTTCCTTCCTTCCTTCCTTCCTTCTTTCCTTTTTTTTCTTTCAAGACAGTGTCTCACTCTGTTATCCAAGCTGGAGTGCGGTCGCACAATCACAGCACTGGAGCCTTGACCTCCTGGATCAAGTGATCCTCCCACCTCAGCCTCCTGAGTAGTTGGGTCTACAGGTGCATATCCCCATGCCTGGCTAATTTTTGTATTTTTTATAGAGATGTCGTTTCGCCATGTTGCCCATGACTGGTCTCAAATTTCTGGGTTCAAGCTATCCTCTCACCTTGACCTCCCAAAGCTCTGAGATTACAGGCATGAGCCACTGAGCCTGGCTCTCACATGTTCTTGAAGTTTCTTGGCTTGAAATTGCAGCATGCTAAGCAATAAGGAAACAAAAATTAAAAAGCAAAACTTCCAGGAGCTCCCTATAAAGCTTAATAATAAAAGAATGAAAAAATTATGTATGTTATTTCCTGTCTAGAGTAGTTAGGACAGGCAGAGCCCTAATGGAAAAAGGAAATAAAGGATGGTATGGGGTATTCAAAGGCCTTGACAGCGGACAAAAGCTGGAGGCGAGTAAATGTTTATAAGAAACACCTGTGCTTTTCATGGATGCTTTGGATGTTCCATTAAAGCTTAGAAACTTAGTTTTGAGAGAGACCAAAAATCACGTGGTACAATTCACATCCAATGCTGGAATTATATTACTCTTAAATTTGTCAGGGTCAATGTAAGTATTATAAGCTTTGTTAATTCAACAGACATTCATTAAACAACTCTGAAGTTCAAGGGAGCTGATGGTGACACAAAGTTGAAAAAGTATAAGGTGTCAGGTAGCCAGGTAGTAGAGAATAAATGGTCATTTATTTATCCACTTAGCAAACATTTATTTCATACTCTGTGCACCAACACAATACCTTGAAAGATTAGTATTATTATCATCTCCACTTTACAGATGAGGAAATTGGGTCTCAGAAAGGTTAACTAATTTCCGAGGTTGCACAATTATGGTGCCTGGCACATTCTAAGCATCTTTTATACATTACCTTATTTACTCTGCATAGCCACCACCCGTGAGGTAGGTACTTTTGTTAGCTTCATTTACATATACGGAAATGTCACACTGAAAGGGTAATTGACCCAACTAATAAATGGCAGAACCAGGATTACCTCCAGACAACCTGGGTCCAGCTTCTATGCTCTCAACCACCATGTTCTATTGACATATTGTTAAGCCAGTTAGAGTCAAGTCAATGTATGAGGGTCATGTAATGAAGAACAATGCAAACAATAAATGGTCAATATAACTTGCGTCAGTTCTTTCAGTTTCTTTGATTTTTCTCTTCACTCCTTATTGTCCAGTTAACTCCATTACCAAAATAAATTGCAGAGAAGGAAAATGGCACAATGATGTGGGGTGATTTTGGCAACAGGTTGGGAAAATATTGCTTAGAGTGGGGGCTTCTACCCTCAGTTAACTGCAGGGTTCTAACTCTGAAATGTACACATTTTAGTGTGGATGAACTTCTTTGCCTCTTTCTGGGAGAAGTTCTACAGCTTTCTTAGATTTCCCTGAGGGATCTGTGACCCATAAAAGGCTTGAAGAAAAAAAAAAAAAAAAAAAAAAAGGACCAATTACTGAAAGCCAATGGAACATTAGGCACGTCAATATTTTATTATAAAAAAATCTATAAATGCTATGGAGGCATTAAAATATTTAGAACAACCCTGTGGTGACACAGAAAATGTTGATGCTATAATGCCAACAACAGTTTGAAAGTGTTCTGTCCACTTTCTCAACTCTGATTACCTCCTCAATCCATGCATATTTCGCTCCTTTCTTCCAACTAGACTGTACTTATCAAGGTCACCAGTGACCTTCACCTTGTCAGATCCAGCAACCACTTCTCTATCCTTGAACTCGTAGTATAGTTGGACACCAGCTCTGCTTCTATGCCATAACTAGTCTGTTTCTACCTTACTGGCTCTCTTTCCCAATCACAAATGCCTCACACTTGAGGTATTTAGGTATATTTAAGTCACATCTGCAGCCCAGACTGCTACAGTGAGCTCTGTACAATGTATCAAATTGTCTACTTAATATCACTCCTTGACTAAAATGTAAGCATCTCAGACTAAGTATTTTCAGTCTGGGTGTAGTGGCTCACCCCGGTAATCCCAGCACTTTGAGAGGCCAAGGCAAGAGGACTGCTTGAGTCCAGAAGTTTGATACCAGCCTGGGCAATGTAGCAAGATCCCATCTCTACAAATAATAATAATGATAATAAAAGAGCCAGGTGTGGTGGCACATGCCTGTAGTCCTAACTACTTGGGAGACTGAGGTGGGAGTCTCACTTTAGCTCAGGAATTGGAGGCTGTGAATACTTTCAAATAATTATTAATACTATTATTGCCTTTCTTGTTCAGCTCCCAGAACAGTACCTGGTCCACAGAGGACTCTCAAGAAATAGTTGTTGAATGAATGAATGAATGAATGTAAAATGGGGGAATAATTATATTTTAAATTATTTTAAAATTGTACATATATATATAACTGTACAATTATGCTTAACAATATGCTATGCGTAGACATTAAAGGCGTGGGAAAAACACCAAACATTAACAGTGGTTGTGCATGAAGTTAAAAGATTTTTCTTTAAAAATCCTTCTCTATTTTTCAATTTTATTTACAGCATAGTGGTTAAGAATACCAAAATTTAGAGTCTGAGTGGAGACTGCCAGTTATCAGCTGCACAACCTTGGTTTCTTCTTGTGTCAAATTGACTTAAAAACATACACAGTACCGGCCGGTTAATGGTGGCTCACACCCGTAATCCCAGCACTTTGGGAAGCTGAGGCGGGCGGATTGCCTGAGCTCAGGAGTTCGCGACCAGCCTGGGCAACAAGGTGAAACCCCGTCTCTACTAAAATACAGAAAAATGAGCCGGGCGTGACGGCGTGCGCCTGTAGTCCCAGTTACTTGAGAGGCTGAGGCAGGAGAACTGCTTGAACTAGGAAGGCGGAGATTGCAGTGAGCCGAGATCGCGCCACTGCACTCCATCCAGCCTGGGTGACAAGAGTGAGACTCCGTCTCAAAAATAAATAAATAAATAAATAAATAATAATAAAAAAACAGCTATCTCTCTCTCTATATATAGAGAGAGATAGATATAGATATATAGATAGATGCAGTACCTCCTTTGTATTAACATCCCTAATAATCTTTACTGTGAAATTATAGATAAAAGGATATTTGCACGGTGCAGGGCACATAGTGAGGGACAGTAATGATGATGGGACAGTTGATAATGATGACAGGTATGCTTTATTTTATAATGAAAATACATTTATCTTCTAAACCTTTACCAATGGGTGTGAAAAGAACACCTCCCCCAAACTCCCGCCCTTGTGTCCGCAGCCCCGCCTCTTGCAGGCCCCTGACAAAGGGTGCGCCTGCTCCGTTCTTTTTTCCCGTCCCCGTGACCCACTCAGGCTCCTCCTTGTCTCCAACATGGCGGCGCCCAGGGGCTCAAGTCGCACGTGAGAAAGTCTGGGCATTTGGGAATCGGAGAGTACCGCCTGTGAGCCTCTTTCCCTTCCTTACTGTCGGTTGCATCCCTTCGACCCTCCCGAGGCCGTCACGGGCCACTGCCCCTCTACAGCCATGAAGACAAAGCCCGTTTCCCACAAGACCGAGAACACCTACCGGGTGAGCGCGGGAGCTTGGGCAGGGAGCCGCGGGTCTCCGCTGCTTGCCTCGTGAGACGGGCTCTGAGCAAGACTCCAGGGGCCTCAGACTTCTGGGCCGAGTGTGTCACTTGCCCGGAGGCTCCGACGAAAGAGGGAGACTCTGGATGTAGTAAACATGGGTTGGGGGAGGAAAGAAGTCTGGACAGCAAGTTTCACCCATATTTTATGGTGTCTGGCCAGTCCTGGGGATTTCTTGTAGTCCAGAATTAAATTCACTATTCCAGGAGATTGCTTAGGACCGATTCTCCCCTGGTCTTTTATCTTTAAAGACCGAATTGGGCGAGCTGGCTGGCAGTGAGTGATTCCCAGCTAAGGGCAACTATACAGCACTTTCTGTTGGCCCCTTGATAGATTGCTTCCAGGTCTTCGTTAGGATACAATCACAGGTCTGTATATGTTTAAAAACACTTTTGTTGCAGCGACTTTGCTAGGTCCCCATGCTTATGAGAGGGTATGAAACCTAACAGATCTAGCGAGACTAATTGCCAGCATCCACCTAGGCTCACCAGTCTAGCAGTGGAAATTTTATTTGAAATGACATAGCTGAGAGAAATTTGGCAAACAGATAGAAGTATTCATTATCTTTGAATGGTGCAGTACATTTGTTTACGGCCCTATGTTTTCAGTTTATTTTCCACTTATCCTTTATGATTAGAGATGCCTACATGCAGCATTCAAATAGATATTAAAGATCTGATAAATATTAAATAATTATGTATCTTAAATATACTTTCCCTTCCAGTTTCTTACATTTGCTGAACGACTGGGGAATGTGAATATTGATATTATTCACCGGATTGATAGAACTGCAAGCTATGAGGAGGTAAGAGAATGTGATACTAGCCAATCTTCCAAGTATTCATGGTGTTTTAGTTTCTTCTGTTAGTAGAAGAGAATTGTTTTCAAGGTATTCCTTTTGGACATGAAATGCATTAGACCTGTGCTGTTTCATACAGTAGCCACACATGACAAATTGGATTTAAAGTAAGTTCAAAATGTGAGTGCTCAAATGTGGCTAGTTGCTAACATATTGAATAAATATAAAATTGGAACATTTTCATCTTTGCAGAAAGTTCTATTGGGTGAAGCTCTATTAGACAAGTGACTTGACTTTCAACTGACTTTTGTGATTCTAGCCTCTCCCTTTCCCATATGCATTCCAAGCACTGCTCTAGATCCATATTCCTGAAGCTGTAACTTTAAAGTGATTTTGAGCAAGCCCTTTTCCCGGGACTTAATTTTCTCCTTTATAAAAATAAAGGGGCTAGACTACATAATATTTTCCAGTTCTAACCGTACTCTGACTCTGTCATCCGTTTATTTTATTTTTATTTATTTATTTATTTATATTTTTTTTGAGACAGAGTCTCTCTGTGTCTCCAGGTTGGAGTGCAGTGGCGTGATCTTGGCTCCCTGCAATCTCCGCCTCACAGGTTCAAGTGATTCTCCTGCCTCAACCTCCTGAGTAGCTGGGATTACACGTGCGCACCACCACACCCAGCTAATTTTTGCATTTTTAGTAGAGACTAGAGACGGAGTTTCACCATGTTGGCCAGGATGGTCTCAATCTCCTGACCTCGTGATCTGCTCGCCTCAGCCTCCCAAAGTGCTGGGATGACAGGTGTGAGCCACCGTACCCGGCCTTGTCATCCTTTTATGCAGAAGTCTTTTTCTGCATCATGTCATTATTCCTCCTAGCCTTTTAAGGTCCTGTGTAACATGCCTATGCCTTGGACATGCAATCTCAGTTCTTACTGTTCTTCACTTTACTATAATCAGACTCCACTCACTGTGTCTTTGAATATATTATCTCCACCATGTAAATTCAATGTGTTAAATGATGTTGTCTAGGTGAGCACATTGTGCTTTGGGAACTCATAGTAAAGGGAACCTAACCTACATTCTTTAGGGGTGTCAAAAAAGGTGATCTAGATGAGGTGACACCTGAATTGAATCCTGTTTATATAGGTTTTAGCATGGTAAAGAGGACAGGAAAAGCTCTTCCAGGCTGAGGGAGAAGCCTATATAAAGGAACAGAAGCTAGAGAATGCATGTCACATTCAAGAAACTGCAAAGCAGTCCAGTGTGGTTATAGGTGTGTATAGGGTGTTTTTTTGTATTCATGGTGACTGGGATGGGGCAAGGAGGCAGCTGGTGAGATAAAGCTGGAGAGGTAGGCAAGGATCATAAAGGGCTTCATATGTCAAGCTAAGTTGGAGTTTTATCCTGAAGCTTTAGGGACTTAGAGTTCTAGGACTGTAAGCAGGGGAATGAATGACATGATCGGGTTTAAATTTTCAATCTCTCTGACTTTAGTGTGGAGAAAAGAGCAGGACTGCAGTCCTGCATCATGTCATGATTCCTCTGCTAGCCCTTTAAGGTCCTGTGTAACATGCCTTTAACTTGGAGATCCAATCTCAGTTGTCCAGTTGTGAGGATTTGACTGTGATCTAAGTAAGAAATGATTATGGTAGCAGCAATCAAGATAGAGAGAAGAGAAGGATTCCAGAGATATTGAGGAAGTAGAATGAATGGATAGAACTTGTGACCTACTGGGTTTGCAGCAAGGAAGACAATGAGGTTAAGGCTGAATGGTTGAGGATGTTACTCATCAAGATATATTTATAGGTAAAGGAGCACAAGGTTGTAAAGATAAGATAATTAGTTCCATTTGGGACTTGAGTTTGAAATACCTGTGGCCATCCAAATGATAGTGTCCAAAAGATGTTTGTATATATGGATGTGGAGTATAGGTGACTTCAGAGGTGAAATTACAGATTTGGCATTTAGAATATGGTTAATAGTTTAAGCCGCAGGAGAAGTTGAAAATATCAAGAGGTAGAGTGTTAAGGAGGCAGAGAAGACAGCCTGAAATTAGAATCCTGGACTGGATAGTCCAGAATGGCCTCTGTCACGTGTCTGACAGTTGGCTGTGGCTTGCTAGACTAGGCTTCTTTTCATGGTGGCAGAATCTTTTCAATAGAGTGAAGGCAGAAGCTGTCAAGGCCTCATAAAGTTTTGCTTTGTTCATCACAGAGTCACTTCCATTGCATGTTAATAGTCAAAGTGAGTCAGGAGGCCAGGCCAGATTCAAAGGGTGAGGAAATAGACTCCGTCTCTTGGTGAAAGGAGCTCCAGAGTTACCTTGCAAAAGGACACAACATGGTCTCTCACACATAGCTGACATGTGCCAGGTCTGTGCTAGGCTAGAAATATGTTCTGCATTTAAGTTTTAAACTGTGTTGCATATTTTCCTTCTGCCTTAAAGGACATGAAAATGCCTTAAAGGACATGAAAACAACAACAAAAAATTTCTTTAATTTTACTTTTGAAAAATAGAGACAGGATCTCGTGTTGTTGACTAGGCTAGTCTCAAACTCCTGGGCTCAAATGCTCTTCCTGCCTCAGCCACCCAGTGTTGGGATTACAGGCATGAGCCATCGTCCCCATCCTAAAACAAAATTTAATGGGAATCTCTTTCTTTTCTGCCTTTTTTAAAAAAAATTTTTAGTTTCTAATTTTTGTGGTTACATAGTATCTATTCTGCCTAACTATTGATTTTAAAGATTTCCAAAGAACAGTTTAAGGATTTTTTTTTTTTTTTGAGATTGTAGATTTGGCATGCTGTTTGCATGTGTGCTTATGTGTTTATTCTCTCTTTGTTTCTCTCTCTCTATAAACACATATTTTTATTTTTATTTCAACTTTGGTTTTAGATACAGGGGGTACACGTGCAGGTTTGTTACATGGGAATGTTGTGTGATGCCGAGGTTTGGAGTATGGATCCTGTCATAGTAGTGAGCATAGTACCCAACAAGTAGGTTTTTTTAACCCATCCCCACTTACTCCACCCGCTAGTAAATCCACAGTGTCCATTGTTCTTATATTTATGTCTATGTGTACTCAATATTTAGCTCCCACTTATAAGCGAAAACATGCAGTATTTGGTTTTCTGTTCCTATGTTAATTTGCTTAGTATTAGGGACTCCAGCTGTATCCACGTTGCTGCAAAGGACATGATTTCATTCTTTTTTATGGCATATAGTATTCCATGGTGTATATGTACTGTATTTTCTTTATACAATGTACTATTGATGGACACCTGGGCTAATTCAATGTCTCTGCTATTGTGGATAGTGCAGAGATGAACATACGAGTGCATGTATCTTTTTGGTAGAATTTTTTTTGGGGGGGTATGCATTTATTTATACGTCTATACACACACATACTGCATGTATACATACATGTCATACGTGTATGATAATTTATTGGCTTTACCTTTCAAAGTACAAAGTAATTGATACCGTGTTAACAAGTTAAGTAACATAGTGGTAAACTTATGAAAGGCCCATTATCTCACTCCTCCCACTCCTAATTCCCAAGGAAGCCAACACTGACAGTTCAGTATAGTATTCTTCCATACTGTCCTCTCATGTTCGTGTGTGCAAACATTTATAGAGGGTTTTTTTGGTTTTTGTTTTTTAAGGAAAATTGAATCCTACCATACCCTCTCACTGCATAACTTGCTTTTATCGTTTTGGGGGCATATCATCAGTGTGGTTCTAGTTCAATAGAGATATCACTCTTTTTAGTAGCCACATCATACACCTTAGTATATATAGACCACAGGATATTCCAACCATTTTCCTATTGTCAGATATTTTAGGCTGTGTAATGTTTCCCCACACTGTAGTTAAGCTGAATAAGCATCTTTTACTTCTAGGCTTGCAAACTTTACAAGAACTGCCTGGGTCAAAGAGTATAACTGTTGAATTTTAATGGGAATGCTATATTACTTCTTTATAAGGTTGTAGTAATTCATATTTCTAAATGCAGCATGAAGAAACTGTAAAGAACTAACACCTTATTCTTTGCCTAAAATTATAAAAAAACACAGAAAATAATTTTGCCTTAGTGGACAATATATATAGGCTCCAGAAAATTTTTTGCTGCAACCAAATCAACAAAACAGTATTTTATAAGTGATCTATTGATAACTTCTGATTGCTTTTTAAAGTGTGTTAATGGCATTTTAAAAAAGTAAAAGGAGTTTTAAACTCTTCAGTATCATTGTCTTAAGATATTAATGTATCATTATTCTATTTACCTTGATCATTGCTTTCTTAGAGTTGATTAATGGACTGCTTTAATCTTGACAGGAGGTTGAAACCTACTTTTTTGAGGGTCTGCTGAAATGGAGAGAATTAAACCTCACGGAGCACTTTGGTATTTTCTATTTTGTTTCTATTGTTTCTATTTTATTCACCCATAGTTTGCACTTTATATGTTCCTTACAGCCGAATAGTGGTGTGATAGAAAAGAACATATTTTTTTTTTCCCCCACTCAGGAAAATTTTACAAAGAAGTTATTGACAAATGCCAATCATTCAATCAGTTGGTCTATCATCAAAACGAGATAGTTCAGAGTTTGAAGACTCACCTGCAAGTTAAGAACAGTTTTGCCTATCAGCCCCTTTTGGAGTAAGTAGCATCTTGAGAGAAAGCTCGTAACTCTATTTGTCTGATTTTTCAGATTGTGTTTCAAAGCTACATATGCCTCAGATCAGGTGTTCATAATTTAGAAACAAGAAGGATGTTCCTTTTCTGTTAGGAATGGCTGCATTACCATAAAGTAGAATCTTGGGGTATAATTTTGCATTTGTTATATACTAAAATAATCCCATTTTTCTTTGACATTATAGGAACAGTTGGCTACAACTTGTGATGGAATGTAACTTCTTGCCTGATTTCTTTGCTGGGTTCTTAAGATTTAAAGAGTTTTATAAATTTTCAGACTTGAATTAGAATTATTTTTATCTAATTAATCCTATGATCTTAGGCCACCTAGTATCGTTAAGTAGATTTGCAGCCTTTTAAAAAAAAAATCCACATAATCAGTTCCTTCTTTTTTTAATCCAGTTTGGTTGTACAGTTGGCACGAGATCTGCAGACGGATTTCTACCCACACTTTCCAGAGTTTTTTTTGACTATCACCTCGATCCTGGAGACTCAGGACACAGAGTTGTTAGAATGGGCTTTCACCTCGTTGTCATATCTTTATAAGTACCTGTGGAGACTGATGGTGAAGGACATGTCCAATATATACAGGTAACCCCTTTCTCTCTCTAGTACGTTTTTTAATTGCCTGCTTCTTTTTCTCTGGCTTCTCTCTGACTCCAAACCACTTTGCCAGCTCAGTGCCTAATTGTTTCCATGTACAAAGTTGATGCTGCAGCCAAAGTGGTCCACAATCTAGTCTGCCATTCTGAGTTGCCATAAACATCTCTCCTCTCCAGCTACTGAAAGTTTACCCACCTGTGAAGGCCTGACTTGGTACCTACAGCCTCCACAAACAGGCACCTTCGCCAGAAGTATTAGTAAAACTTTATACTCTCTATCCTCTTGGCATTTTTTAACCACCTATGTCACACAACTTTTACCAGAATTGTTTGGTTGTAATGTATTGCCATCCTCTCTACACCTGGTTTAAGCGAGGTTTAAGACAGGTTAAGAACCCTTTTTAAACATTGACATTTCCCCAGCCACTAATACTTACTAAGCTGAAAGAGACACTCCGTATTTGTGAGTAAATGTGGACAAGGAAAGAGAATGAATTTCGTAGTAGCCTTTTGTTTAAAGTAAGCAAAGATTGTCTTACTATCTGTTTAAGTCTGGGGTTTGGTGGGATTTTTCACTTGGTCTTCTGGTTGTTTTCATGTTCTGTAATTGCCACAGGAATGTTTAATATCAGTCATCAGCCTCTTACCCCCCAATAAATGGTGTGTGTATGGTATGGGACAATAGACTTCGTTTTATGCCACCCCTTTCACTCAGCCCACCCTTCTCTTTTAGGAACTTTGAATGAAGAAAGAGAAAGAAGTCTTTTTCCAACTTTTACTAGTTCCCTATGAAGCTTTTGGTAAAATATGTTAGAAACCAATATTATCTCATTAAACAACCAACAAGTTGTTTAATCAATTTGGGGAATAATTGATTTAGTTTTGTGATTTCAGCTGTCATAAAAGCTGCCACTTTTATGTCTCCTAAGTCAGGCTCTTCAGTTCTAAATTTATTTGCTTTTGGTATGACAACTTCAGTAGCTTGGCTATTTTCACTTGCATATTACTGAAACTGAACTCAACACTTACTGTTAAATGAACTCCTCTTATCTGTACATTCATTCATGTGTTCTGTAAATAGGTATTGAGTGTCTGCCATATGCCAGGCCCTGTTTGGTTGCCCATTTTCTATCATTAATACTAACGTTCTTCCTGTCTCCGAGTTTTGGCATATCACAGACATCACTGACCCAGTTGTCTTCAGAGGTGTCCACATCCTCTTGATTCTGTCATTCACGCATTTGCTCAGTGAATATTTATTGGACACTGTCTGTATGTCAGGCGCTTGAGATGCAGTCACAGGTAAAACAGATAAAAATCCCTCTTCTCACAAAGTTTACATTTTAGCAGGGGGAGAACATCTTGGGCACATACCCGGCAAGAAGTTGTAGGTGGGCAAGCAGCCTATATAAGGGCGAGAGTAGCTAAGCGATGTCAGAGAAGCAGTAGTAAGGGGCCAGATCATCCAGGGCCTTGTGGACCGCTGCAAGGTCTTCAGCTTCATTGCAGGGACTTCTGAAATGTCTACTGAGTTCATTCCTTGCCATTTCCCTCTCCTTCCAGTCTCTTTCATGCCTGTTAGCCCAAGCTTGTATGACTTGAGCAGCTTTCTGATTGAATTGCCAGACTCTTTCCTCCTTTATTTTATCCTGTATATTGCTGCCAAATTAATCTTTCTGAAAATAGTCATTTCTCATTCAGCCAACATTTATTAATACCTGCTGTCAGCAAGGAACTATTAGGTATTGGGGTTATGGCAAAAATTGGAGAGATATATTCCATACCCTTCTATCATTAGGGAGACCAAATTTAACAATGTGATTACATATAAGTAATTATTTAGTTATGGATGCATGGCTGCTTGACCTTGAGCAAGTTGCTTATGCTTTCTGCCTCACTTTCATTATCTGTAGAATGGGGGGATTATAATAGTACCCATCCCACAGAGTTATTGTGCTGACTAAATGGAGTAACACAGAGTAAGTGCTTACATAGATGTAAGCTAGACCTGTCTACCTGACCAACTTTATCCACAGCTGCCCTCCTTTGCTGTATCATATTTTCTCTTTTAGATGGACCAGCCTCCTTGTCATGACCATGATCATTTCCACCTGCCCCATCTTAACTCTTGCTTTTATACCAATAATATGAACTGTGGTCCCCACCTAATTCTTCTTTCATTCAGAGCTCATTACAAATTGCACCTTTTCATGGAGTCTTGTTCGTAAAATCAGTACCACCAGTCCTAGGACTCTTAATATCTGTGGTCAAGTCTTCCTTTCAACATGTGGGTGTCTCCATAAATGAATGAGATTTTAAATTTGTTTGATACCTGCTGTGTATTCCTTGCATACTTAGCACATTGTTGCCCATATTGTTGACATGTAGTATGTACTTATTAAAATTATATGATTAATGAAACATATCTTATTTTTTTCATGTATAGCATGTACAGCACACTCCTGGCTCATAAAAAACTACATATAAGAAATTTTGCTGCTGAAAGTTTTACTTTTTTGATGAGAAAGGTTAGTCTGATATTTTATGTTTGTTGCTAATCATCAAGAATCTGATGAATAGGCCAGGCGTGGTGGCTCACGCCTGTAATCCCAACACTTTGGGAGGCCGAGGTGGATGGATCACCTGAGGTCAGGAGTTCGAGATCAGCCTGACCAACATGGCAAAACCCTATCTCTACTAAAAATGCAAAAATTAGCTGGTCGTGGTGGCGTGCACCTGTACTCCCAGCTACTCGGGAGGCTGAGACATGAGAATTGCTTGAGCCCAGGAGGTGGAAGTTGCAGTGACCGAGATCACACCATTGTGCTCCAGCCTGGGCGACAGAGCAAGACTCCATATCACACACACACACACACACTAATAATAGTAATAATAATCTGATGAATGGAAGTAGATATCTTTTAAAAATGTGGTTACTATGGGCTAATTTCATCTATGTATCTGTATATTACTTAACAGAAATCTGTTACTATTTTGAATTTTTCTCACAGTAAGACTTATTTGTTGCTCACAAATTGATGTGATCTAATTTGGGTCACTATTGTTATTTAGGTTTGTGATAGCTTTCAGTGTGTATATATCAAAAGTGCTGTCTAATTCAAGTCAGTAAATACATGAACTGTGACGTTAATAAGAACTTTTCTAATAGTTTCCTGGAAGTAACTGGTAGCACGGTGTCATTTGTGTTTGTATAAAATTTTCATAGTAAATTTTAGAGGGTTTTTGTAATAACGTTAATAATAAATTTCTTTTATTTCACAAAATACAAATATTTTACTGTATACAATACAAAATGCAAATTTATTTACTTTAGAAGATAGAATGTTGACTTCTGTAGTTTTTTGTAGTACATATCTTCCCATAATACCAAGGAATTCACTCTTTTGTGTGACATTCCAAGTGAGAATACACTATTAGAGTAGTTTGAAATCATTACAAATGTCTGTTCCTTTCACAATTTTTTCCTGAGTATATTTAAATAAGAATAGGTAGAATAGCAAATGAGAGTTCTTTATTTGGATATGTTTATGTTTGTGAATATAATTTTCCATTTCTACTTTACATTTTAGGTCTCTGATAAAAATGCACTTTTCAATTTAATGTTTCTTGATCTTGATAAACATCCAGAAAAAGTCGAAGGCGTTGGACAGTTGCTCTTTGAAATGTGCAAAGGAGTTAGAAATATGTTTCACTCCTGTACAGGCCAGGTACGCAACGGGGAGGGGTGCTTAGAATCTATGTGGATGGATGAAACAGAAAGTAGAAAAGAATGAGGCAAATGATGTGGAGGGAGGACAACCTAGAATAAATAGAAAGCCCTGGATGGGGAGTGTTGGGTGTTCGGTAACAATGCTTACCCAATGTAGGCCTTGGACAGTGAGATATTACTTACAGAGTCATTGATGTCTTCTTTATTTTGGATGCTGGGGGTAAGATAAATTGATTAATGGGCAAGGGCAGGTGGGGAGGGAACAGTTGTAATGATAAAATTCCCATCCTAGTTTAGAAGTTCCTTTTGGGACACATTATTAACCATCAAAGTTGCCATATCCTTGACTATTACAGGCCTGATTTTTAGCTAATGTCATCACAATGGTGACTCACAGAGCAATACTTGAAAATAAGAGTTTATATATTAATGTTAATGACTTGTATTCCCACAGGCAGTGAAGCTAATTTTGCAGAAGCTAGGACCTGTCACTGAAACAGAAATTCAACTACCATGGATGTTAATTGGAGAAACACTCAAAAACATGGTCAAATCCACTGTATCCTACATCTCCAAGGAACATTTTAGTACATTTTTTGAATGTTTGCAAGTGAGTTCTAATCTTTAAGGATGGGTTTTTGATAAGGAGTCTAAGAATTTACCCTTTCTGCTCTCAGTTTTGCAAAGCACTCCTAGAAGTTATATTTTATAATTGTTTTATTTATACTTCTCTACACATACTAAAGTTTTCCTTCCCTCTGCCCTCGTGCTATTTTTTATTTGATATGGTATCTTGAAATGCAGTAGAAGACTCTGGAGCCAGACTGCCTATTTGAATCTTGACCCTTCCACTTACTGCTAGTGTGACCTGGGAAAATTATTTGAAATCTCGATTCCCCCGTCTCTTCATCTAATAAATGGGGGTAATAATATTCTCTCCCTCGGGGTTGCTGTGAGGATGATGAGCGAATACTTGTAAAGAACTTAGAACGGGCCGGGCACAGTGGCTCAAGCCTGTAATCCCAGCACTTTGGGAGGCCAGGGTGGGTGGATCACCTGAGGTCGGGAGTTTGAGACTAGCCTGACCAACATGGAGAAATCCTGTCTCTAATAAAACTGCAAAATGGCACATGCCTATAGTCCCAGCTACTTGGGAGGCTGAGGCAGGAGAATTGCTTGAACCCGGAAGGCAGAGGTTGCGGTGAGCCAAAATTGCGCCATTGCACTCTAGTCTGGGCAACAGGAGCAAAACTCCATCTCAAAATAAATAAATAAATAAATAAATAAATAAATAAACAAACAAACACTTAGAACAGTGCACTCAGTCAATGTTAGCTGTTACCATTAGTGACTTCTGGTAAATGTGGCTTTTTCTTCCAAAGCAAAAGAATGGGAAAAGTTGAACTGTCACACAGTTTTTATTATTGTATTAACAGTTGAGTTTGATACTTTATAGTTATTCTCTGTGTTAAATTCTTTGTTTGCAGGAATCACTCTTGGATCTACATACAAAAGTAACAAAAACTAACTGTTGTGAAAGTTCTGAACAGATTAAAAGGTTGTTGGAAACATACCTTATACTTGTAAAACATGGAAGTGGAACAAAGATAACCATGCCTACTGATGTCTGTAAGGTGAGTTCCCAACTTAATATTCTCGAGAGTCTGTTTTTTAAAAGCTGATTACTGAGTATACATTGTTTTATCTTTTTGCAGGTGTTATCTCAAACACTGCAAGTAGCCAGTCTCTCCACATCTTGCTGCAAGACCCTCTTGGATGTAATTTCTGCTTTGATCCTGGGTGAAAATGTTTCCTTGCCGGAGACCCTCATCAAAGAAACCATAGAAAAAGTAATTTACTTCAACAAATATTAATTGAGCAGTTAATAATATGTTTAGCATTGAGTAAACCTTCTGAGGGATACAAGTGAAGTGTGACAAAGGCTCTGCCCTCAAGGAATTTATAATCTTGTTAAGGAGATAGGAATTGCATGTAGTAATGTTAATAAGCAAAATGTGGCAAAAGCTAAATCTATACATACTCTGCAAATATGTAGAGCTTACTGTGTGCTGGGTATGAGCTGAGTAATCCAGGATGAACAGTGATGCCTGTAGGTTTTGATAGTTGTTGGAGAAATGGAGCCTGGAACCGAGTAGTTATAGTCTAGCCAATGTGTCTATTAGAGATATATTGAATTTTAACTATTACTTCTGCCTGGGGTTGAGGAACAGAGAAAAATTCTCAAAGGACTTGTGTTTGGGGTAGTCCTTAAAGGTTGAAAAGCAGTCTGCCAGTCAGAAGCGGGGTTAAAAATACTAGAAGAGGGAACAGGAAAGACATGTGTTCATAAATGTTTGCAGTCTGGGCACATGGACACATGATATGACATGATATCAGCAAAGCTCTGGCTTGGCTTTGAAAAGTTAGGTTGGGTTTTATCCTGCATTAGTGGAGGACTCTGAAAGAATTCCAAGCAGGGATATGATTTGATGAGATTTGCATTTTAGTGAATTTGGAAGTGGTATTGAAAATAGGTTGGTGAAGTTGTTTCTAGCTTAATGGAGCACAGCAGTACACTTTGAGGGAAGATACACAATCATGCTGTTTGCCCTTTCATAACTCACTGTAGCTGGGTAAGAGTTCAGCAGCCTTTAGGCAGAGCCCTGTGTAATCAGCAGAAGCCCTTTGCATCTGTAGAAGCGCCTTTGGAGAAGGCTGGGCAAGTGGACAGAGCACTGAGTGAAGTGTGCCTGCCATTCCCTTCTATAGCTGCTTGCTGGGGGGATGGGGAAGTACTCTCTGTGTGCTTACATTAATATTTTTTACTTTGGTCACAGATATTTGAGAGCAGATTTGAAAACATTTAATTTTCAGTTTTCTGAAGTCATGTTTGCCATGAAGCAGTTTGAGCAGGTAAGCAAGATACTAAGTTCGGAGTATTTTTAAAAACAAATCTATCACAAAAAAATGATCAAGTTTGAAATCCTGTTATTTCTGTTTGTTTTTTGAGAGGAACAGGGTAAGTACTTGATGTTTTAGTCAATATGTTTTTTAAAGAAATTATATTCAATTCTAGATTACTTGTTTTTTGTAATAATCCTTTAGGTAGTTACAGAACCATGTGGTAAAATTGAAAAAACAGTTTAAGAAACTTCTATGTGATTTTGAAGCATAGAAAATAGTTTGTGAAACAATTTGCACTGGCGGAAGTTTGCAAATTGATTTCATTGCTCCAAAATAAGGTAACTGAGTGTGGGAGAAAACGTTCTTATCTAAACCTGGATTTATTTTATTTTTTTTCTCTCCCTTCTCATCAAACACTTGCCCCTCCTCCTACCTAGTAACCCTACAGTATACTTCATGGAAACATGTCTCTGTATCTGTCCTCTCAATATTCTTCCTTTTAGCCTTTGATAATATATATTTTCATTTGCCTAAAAAGAACACTTTTGTAGCTCTCCAAGATCTGTTTCTTTCAGCTCCATGAGAACACTTCAGCTTACTCTGTTTAACAAGTGCTTTTTTTCTTTCTCCCCTGTTCCCTTTGGTCTTTTTTTTTTTTTATATCTTATTTTTATCCAAATACTACATGTATGTATGTAGTTTAGGAAGTCAGACCAGGTTAAACAGCAGTCATTTCTTTTCTGTTCCCATTTTGTTAGCAGCCATTGGATCTAATTATTTTTAGCTATTTTTTTTCTTTTCTTCTTTTTTTTTTTTTTTTTTGAGACAAGAGTCTTGCTCTGTCACCCAGGCTGGAGTGCAGTGGCGCAATCTCGGCTCACTGCAACCTCCACCTCCTGAGTTCACACCATTCTCCTGCCTCAGCCTCCTGAGTAGCTGGGACTACAGGCGCCTGCCACCACGCCCGGCTAATTTTTTGTATTTTTAGTGGAGACGGGGTTTCACCGTGTTAGCCAAGATGGTCTCAGTCTCCTGACCTCGTGATCCGCCTGCCTCAGCCAGCTATTTTTTTCTTTTGTTTACTTTATACTTTTAACTCATCTGAATATTCTGCTTTACCTTGGTTTGCCAGTTTTAGTTCTCATGTGTAGACTTCCTCGTATGGCAGATGGACTTTAGTTCCTTTATACCTCTCATGCTCCCAATAGAATTATATCACAAATTTTGGTTGAATCCATATTCAACACATACTTATATAAACAAGGAGTATTTTATGATTACATGACGTTTTTGTTTCTTTCTTTCTTTTCTTTTTCTTTCTTTCTTTTTTTTTTTTTTTTTTTTTTTTTTGTCAAGACATAGTCTCGCTCTGTCACCCAGGCTGGAGTGCAGTGGTGCCAACCTCCACCCCCCGGGTTCAAGTGATTCTCCTGCTTCAGGCTCCTGAGTAACTGGGATTACAGTTTTGCGCCCCCACGCCTGGCTAATTTTTGTATTTTTAGTAGAGACGGGGTTTCACTATGTTGGCCAGGCTGGTCTCGAACTCCTGACCTCAGGTGATCTGCCTGCCTTGGCCTCCCAAAGTGTTGGGATTACAGGCATGAGCCACCGTACCTGGTCTCATTTTTCTTAGAGTTTATAATAACCCTTTCTTTAAAAACTGGAAATTGTTTTCTTTGAATAGCTGGCCAGTGAGTCTGTCTTCCAGAAGCTTTGTAAATGTCCTTCACATGACAAAACTGTCAGATAATTTAGCAGCTCAATTTTTCTTTTTCTTCTTTCTTGGAGACATTTCTCCTGGAGCAAGTCCAGTCTAAATGCATTGCTTTCTCTGCCCACTGCACGAATGTTGTACTGGGACTTCCTTTTGCTTCTCTCTCATTTCCTGGGTTCTGTGTTTTTCTCTTGTTATAGTTTAGTCTCTAATTTTGACGGAATTTATTTTTCATAATTTCCTGGGGCTGGGGAGGGTTCATGGAGATAAAATACTGAGATTTAATACATCTGAAAATGTCTTCATTCTCTCCTCGCACTGCATTATTGGTAGGCAGGCTATAGAATTCTAGATTCTAAGTCATCCTCCCTCAGAGTTTTTAAGACATGGCTGCACAGTCTTTAGCTTCCATTGTTCCTGTGTAGAGGTCTTACTGCCATTGTGATTCTTGATCCTTTGTTTTTGGTCCAGTTTTTTGAATTGTTACAATCTTCTCTTGATTATATCTGTTAATAAGTGTGTTTTTTTTTTCTTTAATGTAGCTATTTCTACCAAGCTTTCTGTCATATATTGTGAATTGCTTCCTAATTGATGATGCTGTAGTTAAAGACGAAGCTCTGGCCATTCTGGCCAAGCTCATTCTGAACAAAGCGGCACCTCCCACTGCTGGCTCGATGGCAATTGAAAAGTACCCTCTGGCTTTCTCACCACAGATGGTGGGGTGAGTGCTAAGTTTTTATTCCTGGAATGATGATAAGGTTACCCATTTAAATATAATGTATCAAGAATACTGTAAAAAAATGAAGATCTATATGTAACTGGAAGGATGTCCACGGTAAGTTGTGTGATAAAAGCAAGTTGTAGAGCTACACACATAGTATGTATAGTATGATCTCATTTGGCAAGGTAAAGCAAAATGTGTGTATGAACATAGAAAAACACGTGAAAGGATACACAAACCTGTTAACTTTGTTTACATCAGAAGGATTGTAAGGGAAAGATAGAGGTGACTTAATTTTTTAACCATTCATTGTAAAATTATTGTAGATTCACGTGCAGTTGCAAGAAATAGTACAGAGAGGTTTCATATACTCTTCACTCAGATTCCCCCATTAGTACATCCTGCATAAGCATACTGCAATATCACAACTGCAGAATTGACATTGGTGCAATCCATCAATCTTAATCAGATTTCATCAGTTGTATGTGTACTCATCTGAGTTTGTATACATATATAGATATATAGCTGTATACAGTTTTACCACGTGTTGATTTATAACCGTCACCAGAGTGAATATATGGAACTGTTCCCTCACCTTGAGGATTCCTCATGCTACTTTTTAATAACCACACTCCTGGCCAGGCGTAGTGGCTCACGCCTGTAATCTCAGCACTTTATGAGGCTGAGGCAGGTGCATCACGAGGTCAAGAGATCGAGACCATCCTGGCTAACATGGTGAAACCCCATCTCTACTAAAAATACAAAAACTTAACGGTGGCGGGCGCCTATAGTACCAGCTACTCGGGAGGCTGAGGCAAGAGAATGGCGTGAACCCGGGAGACAGAGGTTGCAGTGAGCGAGATCGCGCCACTGCACTCCAGCTTGGGCGACAGAGTGAGACTCTGTCTCAAAAAAAAAAAAAAATTATATACCTTTATATTGTTTCAATTGTTAAGTGTCATGGATTAATTTCTTAATTTCATTCAAAATGACACCCTTTAGAAGTTAAAAACAAAACTTATTTACACACATGAGAAGATTCGTAGTATCATTTCTCAAATAGTTAAGTGGGTATGCATCTAGAAATTGTAGCTTAGGAAACCAGTTCCCTTGTCATTCCTTTGTTTTTATAATTGATCTTCTTATTTATCTTGGAGTAGTTAGACCTGTTGTTGAGTTTTTGGTTTGCTCTGAGGCAGAATTGATGGGCATTCCTTGAGTTTGTGCTGAATACTCGACTTTGAAACATCCATGGAGGTGGGAGTAACTGTCCCACAGTCCCACAGCAAAGCTAGATTTTTAGTTTGATTAGCTTGAGATTCTGGAGGAACCTATTTTGTTTTTAAAATGTTTTATTTATTATTATTATGATTTTGAGACCAGGTCTTGCTCTGTCGCCCAGGCCAAAGTGCCTCACTGCAACCTCGACCTCCAGGGCCCAAGCTGTCCTCTCACTTGAGCCTCCCAGGTAGCTGGAACCATAGGCACGCACCACCATGCCAAACTAATTTTTTAATTTTTGTAGAGACGAGGTCTTGCTACGTTGCCCAGGCTGGTCTCAAACTCCTGGACTCAAGTGATCCTCCTACCTTGGCCTTTCAAAGTGTTGGAGTTATAGGTTGAGCCGCTGTGTTTAGCAAACTCATCTTAACACCTACTTATATCTTCTGTCTACCTTACAAGTTGCTTCTCTATTAAAATATGCCAACAGAATCTTGTTGGTTTTTAAGTGTATTGAATTCTGATTCCTGAGGAATGGGTAGTGAGTAACTCCTATAGAATTATTCCTTTGAAACTTTTCTCTTGATTTGTCAATACCCAAGCCCATCTCCAACAGGCAGATTCCTTGCACCTGCCAAAACTGGGTTCTGTGCAGGGGGAGTGAAGCTGCTTTGTTGTTTGGCTTCCATGAGGTGAAGCTAAGGTTCTAACTGAGACTAGGTGTCAGACTTTCTTACCTCATCATCTCAGCCATCTCAGATCCTCCTAGGAAGGTGGCGTGTTAAAATAAATAAATAAATTTAGATGTGCTAACTCATGGCAAGTACTCCCACTTCTGTGTTTCTTTCTCTGCAAAAAATACCCCTCTGCTACCCGCACGGAGGTATGGTATATGTGAATGGTCACCTTTGTTTTGATTCCTTCTGTGAAGATTTTAAAATCATAGTTTGAATGTTACTAGTAACACTCTATCTACCCATCTCACCAGTTTGCTGTGAGAAAAAAATAAAGATAATAAATGTGAAAAGACCCTTTAGGAGATAAACTTACTGTCATTTGACAACTACTTAACAGTGTCAGGCACTGGACACTGGGGTGCAACAAAGAATAAGAAAAAAGTTCCTTCTTTAGGGGAGAGGAATGTGGTGAGGCAGGTAAGCAAATCAGCTAGATGATTTCAGATCGTGATAAAAGAAGACAAAGCAGTATTGAGAGGGAGATTGAATGCAGAGGGGTCACTATTCCTTTCCAGGGGACGTTTGGTCCAATTTTAAGCTGGGAAGGATCCAGCCTTGCAGAGATCTCGGTGAGAGACTCTCCAGACAGAAGGAAAAGTTAACTGCAGAGACTCTGGGACAGAAATAAGCTCAGCACGTTTGAACTACAGAAAGAAAACCTCTGTGGGTAAAGAGCAAGGAGGAGAGTGGGATGAGAGGAGATGGAGGTGGGCGAGGGTCAGATCAATAGAGGGCCTTACAGGATGACGTAAGGAGTACGGACTTCATTGGTGGAGCCACTGGCAGGTCTGGAAAACGGGAATGACATGGCAACTAATGACTCACTTTTGTTTTTTAAAGCATCTCAGTATTTTGTAAGATTTTTTCAGATTGTTGAGTCATGATTATTACTAAAAAGACTATATATATCAAGATGTGGTGACTTTAAGGAATTGATAATTAAATTAACTTATCTATCATGATTTCCAAACACTAAACATTCTGGTAAGTATGAAACAAAAGAGAATGTAGCTTTTTGGTGAATTTTTTTTGTTTTCTTTTTTTTTTTTTTTCCTTCCTGCCCTTACCTGACTGTTTTTTGGTGAATTTTAATGATAAAAGGGCACAAGAGTAAAACCTGATATTCCACTTGTATTGCATACTAAGCAAACTGGAGTTGGAGGATAAATTGTAAAACAAATCATTTAACTTATGATTTCTGTGATTTTTCGCTTGATTAGATTTTTGTCTTTCAAATAGGACCAAGGTATAGCACACTGGCAAAAATAAAAAGAGGCTAACAAGAATAGTACCAGAGTCACAGATATTCAAAGCAGAATGTCATGTCGGAAAATGTCATTGAGCAACTGTGTATCTGGTCAAAGCAGCAGGAGAAAATTACTTATATATCATAATCATGTTAGCGGTATTCGTCAACTTCATCACAGTAACTTTGTAACATCATTCTACATTTGTGGAAAGTAGTAAAATTCATGTCAAAAAGGAAAGGGAGAATGGACGAAGTCAGTTCATTCCAGTGAATTGCCAATCAAAAACATGCCCAGGAGCACAGAATTGAGAAATCATACTTAAAACTAGAAGAAACTTGGTTTCAGTTATAAAGCAAATTAAAATAGAAGTGAAAGGAAGTAGAGCCAATGGAGCTGAAAAAGCCTCTTACTGAAAACTCAGTAAATGACTCACATTTGTTTAGTTCAACCACCACCACCAGTTCCTTCCCTCTGATGTTCCACAATGGTAAGAATCCAATTTTATTTCAGACTTCAGAGGGCAAGAGCGATTACATTCTCTGTTATTTTAAACATACATATCTTTTTTAATCCTTCAGATCCTATATGAAGCAGAAGAAGACTAGATCCAAGGGAAGAAACAAACAGTTTCCAGTATTGGACCATCTTTTATCTATAATTAAGTTACCCCCAAATAAAGATACTATTTACCTTTCACAATCTTGGGCAGCCCTGGTGGTGTTGCCTCATATTAGGTAAGAAAATAAGCTATGTTGAATTTTGAAAGAGATAACATGCTCATTAAAATATGTTAGCCATTCCTTGCTATTCTCTGAAACAAACCACTGAATGCCAGTTTGAACTTTTCCCTTTTTCTCCCGCTTGGACAGACCTCTTGAGAAAGAGAAGGTGATACCACTCGTCACCTGCTTCATAGAGGCACTCTTCATGACTATTGATAAAGGGAGCTTTGGGAAAGGTCAGTTACAATCATCATGTGTTCTCTTCTTTTCTGGCACACTCAAAGTACTTGTAAACACATGGGCTTTTAGAGAATAATACTTACATTGTGTTCTGGCATAACCCCCGGATGATAAATCTGGAAGAAACGAGGATATGATGGGTGTGTCTCACTTTTACCACATAATGTGGTGACTGGGTCACGGTGGCTTGAGCATGAGGAAGGGGACATATCAAAAGGATGCCATGGCTTTGAAGGCCATTTGTTTTAGAGCTCCATACCAGGTCCTATTTCTCATCTCCCACGTACATCTGACTCCTGGTATGCACCTTATGCTCCAAGCAAATCCATTTGCTTACCCTGAGAAAGACGCATTCTTTTACAACTGTATGACTGCCTTTGCCCATGTGTTTCCTCTGCATGGAGACCTTTCTAGGTCTTTGTCATTCAGTGAACTCTTGCTTATCTTTCAAAACTCGGCTCAGGCACAGTACCTCGAGGAAAGCCTTTATGACTCTTCAGGCAGACTTAGACTACCCTGCCCAAAACACCATTTCCTATTGGATACTTACATGGCTCCCCCACTAGCCTGCAAACAGCAAATCAAAAGCAATTATTTAATATTTTGTTTTATTCTAATGCAGAATTTTTTAAAAATCACGTGTATATAGTGGTCATTCATTCACTTAAATATTGATATTAATGTGCTACATTCTGTGTTAGATACTAAGCAGACGTATTAGAGAATAAAGTAGACTCACCACATGTCAAGTGCTCTGTAGCCATATGTGACTGGTGGCTACTGTACTGGATTGTGGCGACATATTAGGACAAGTATTTTTACCATTGTAGAAAATTCTGTTGTACAGCACTGATCTAGAGCTTAGAGCAGAGACTGGTAAAAATCTTTTTGTAAAGGACCAGACAGTAAATGTTTTAGGTCTTATGGGCCACGTTCAGTCTTGGTGGCATATATATATTTTTTTAATATATATAATATATTTTATATATATGTATTTTTTAAACAACCCCTTCAAAATGTAAAAATCATTTAGTTTGCAGTCCATATAGAAACAGGCTGCCTACCAGATCTGACTTGCAGACCATAGTTTGCTGACCTCTCTGGCCTACAGACATAATTTGCTGACCTCTGGGCTAGAGACTAAATGAGTGTTTAATTATCATTAATTATGTTGGATACCATGGCTTAGGCCTGTAATCCCAACACTTTGGGAGGCTGAGGCGGGAGGATCACTTGAGGCCAGGAGTTCAAGACCAGCCCGGGAAAGATAGTGAGACCCCCCCGCCCCCACTCTCTTTAAAAAAATAAGGCTGGGTGTGGTGGCTCACGCCTGTAATCCCAGCACTTTAGGAGGCCAAAGTGAGTGGATCACTTGAGGTCAGGAGTTCGAGACCAGCCTGGCCAACATGGTGAAACCCCATCTCTACTAAAAATACAAAATTAGCTGGGTGTGGTGGCACACACCTGTAATCCCAGCTACTTGGGAGGCTGAGGCAGAAGAACCACTTGAACCTGGGAAGTGGAGGTTGCTGTGAGCCAAGATCACACCACTGCATTCCAGCCTGAGCGACGGAGCAAGATTCTGTCTCAAAATAAATAAATCAATAAATAAAATAATTAATTGAGTGTATTATAGGTAGTAGCCATTAAATATGTGACTTCTCATAAACTTGAAAAATAAAATCAACAAGTTTTATACCAAGATAATTTCATAGCTATTGATAAATCCAAGCCTGTACTCCTCAAAAGTCCTAGTTTTCGTAACGTCAGTGAGTGGGACCATTATACTTGGTACTCATTTTGGTTAATGGAACATACATATATTTTTATTCTCTACTTCTGAGTATTTATTTATTTATTTATTTATTTTGAGACTATCTTGCTCAGTCACCCAGGCTGGAGGGCAGTGGCACGATCATGGCTTGCTGCAGCCTTGACCTCCCAGGCTGAAGCAATCTTCCCAACTCAGCCTTCCGAGTAGCTGGGACTACAGGTGTGAACCACCATGCCCAGCTGATTTTTAATTTTTTTTTTTTTTTTTTTTTTTTGAGACAGAGTCTTGCTCTGCTGCCCAGGCTGGAGTGCAGTGGCCGGCTCTCAGCTCACTGCAAGCTCCGCCTCCCGGATTCACGCCATTCTCCTGTCTCAGCCTCCCGAGTAGCTGGGATTACAGGCGCCCGCCTCGTCGCCTGGCTAGTTTTTTGTATTTTTTAGTAGAGACGGGGTTTCACCGTATTAGCCAGGATGGTCTCGATCTCCTGACCTCATGATCCGCCCGTCTCGGCCTCCCAAAGTGCTGGAATTACAGGCTTGAGCCACCGCGCCCGGCCGATTTTTAATCTTTTATGGAGATGAGGACTCACTGTGTGGCCCAGGCTGGTCTTGAACTCCTGGCCTCAAGTGGTCCTCCCACCTCAGCACCCGCAAAGTGCTGGGATTACAGGTATAAGCCACCATGCCTAGTCTTATTTTTCTCAAGAAAGGTAAAATACAGGATTTGGAAACTTCTCTTTTCTATTTCTTTCTGTTATATTTAGATGTTTAACAGATAATTCTTTGGAAGGCACAAATTCACTTTTAAGAACTTCCCATAAGTAGCAAGTATTTGATAAATAAGGTATTTGATAGTTATAATATCAAAGAAATAAGTAATGTGGTTTCTCCTGTTTTTCTGCCCTTAGGAAACTTATTTGTTCTTTGTCAAGCTGTAAATACTCTACTAAGTTTGGAAGAATCTTCTGAACTTCTTCATTTGGTTCCTGTGGAACATGTGAAGAATTTAGTATTGTAAGTAAACATTTTCCAACTGGCTTAGTAATGAATAAAATATAAAAGCCTTTATTGTTGTGAAATCTTGGGACACAATGAAAATCCCCTTGGTCTATTTTATACCTGAGTTGTATTCACATAGTGAAATTTAATATTGATTTAGATCCTCCAGTTAAAATAAGCACATTTGACACAGTCTTTAAATACAGATTCATCTTTGTAAAGGGTGTTTTACTACGTGTGTAGATTAATGTGGTCAAGTTTGAAGGGTTTGTAATTCTGATCATTCCCAGCTGTAACAAGGCATGGTATTGACCTTTTATAACTTCTTTATTGGTTCCAACAGGAACATTCCCACTCTTGTTCGGCCTCAACTTGGCGTGATCAGCATTTCCGAAAACTTCCCTGTGGTCTTTTTATACACACGGAAACAATCCAGTTTCATTTTTTGTTGTTGGTTTGGTTTCTGTGTTTGCTTTTTAAGTGTCGTTCAGTCAGCCTTTGATTTTGATAGTAGCACAGAGCCATTTGCGGGGAGCCAACAATGTATCTTTTCTAAAGGCCAAGACTTGTTGCTTTTTCCTGAAGTCTACTCCATTTTATTTCCAAGTGTTTTAAAGATTTATTCATTCACTTTGTTCAGTAGTTAATCATTGGCTCTTCTCACATGCCAAGCCCTGTTCTAGGCACTGTGAAACATGGTGAATAAAACAGACAACATTCCCTGCCTTCTTGTAGCTAGTGTTGCAGCCAGAAGAGGCTCTAAATAGAATAAATAAGTAAACTGTATAGCGTGTTAGGAGGTGCTAAGTGCTGTGAAGAAAAACAAAGCAGGGTCAGGGGATAGGGAGAGTCCAGAGGTGAGGGGAGCTGTTGCGGTTTTAAATCGAAATGATCTTACCAAGGAGGAGACGCTTGAGCAGAACGCGGAAAGCAGTGAGGGACATAGGCCATGAGGATACCTGTGGTCTGGGCTGCTCCTTGGGTTCCAGACCTGGAGGCGTCATGAGTGCCAACGCTTTGTGGGGGTGGTGGGTGCCTGGCTCGAGTAGCAAGGAGAGGTCATGTTGGCTGAGCAGAGCACAAGAGTGGGTGGTAGGAGAAGAAGACATAGAGGTAGAGACAGTAGACCTCCTTAGGTCACCACAGGGCCTTGGCTTTTACTCTGAATGAAAGGGGAGGCCGTGGGAGGACTTTCGGAAGTGGAGTGACTTTGACCTAAACAGAATCACTCTGGCTGCTGTGTTAAGACGAGACTGTAGGGGAATACTATAATAATCCGGAATCTCTTTGCCTTTCCAAATCTGGGTGAAGTTGGCATTTCTCCATGGTTAATTGTATTGGTTTAAATTAACTTCCTTTAGAGAGGATTAGTTCTTTGACATCACCACATTTACCATATTACATAGTCTCCCTTTTAAAATCATTCTGTTTAAACTTCTCGTACTTTCACCCTTGGTATAAACAATTGAAGGTGGCTGTAGAAGTTGAAACAAAAGACACACATAGCACAGAATGGGGCCCATGTTCCCCCTGGGGAAGGCCAGCTTGCCTCCCAGCCAGGTGGCTCTTAAGCCTTGGAGACACAGAGATGTCCAACAGGAGTGGCTCTGGTTTTGGGGGCAGGGGCATAAACTTGCAGAGTAGACACAGGATTCTGTTCTCTTTGCTGTGCTAGTGGACTGATGAGCACCTAGGTTTCACAGCCAAGACTGCCTGGTTTTGAGTCGTGAATCCACCACTAACTAGCTCTGTAGCCTTGGGTGACTTAGTTAACCTCAACTTGATTATCTCTCAAAAAGGGATAGTGAAGAAAAAAAGGAAGGAATCAAAATCTCACCTTGTAGAGATTAAGTTGTACAATGCATACAATAATAGTAATAAACAATTGCATTGATTGTGTCCTTATGTGCACATTATGTACATTGTTTAATCTTCACAACAACTCCATTATGTGTGGGTACTGTTAGCAGTATAGATGGGGGAACTACAGTTTCAAAAGAAAGCCCTGGTCTGAACTCCTGATGAGTCTCCTTTCTTCTGCTCTTGCCCTGCTGCTTCTATGTGTAGGACATGCCACTCTTTTGCTCCCCACCCTCTAATACAGTGCTTCTCAACTGGGAGCAACCCTGGAGACTTTCTGACTGTCACAGTGGGGGGAAGGAGCACTGTTACTGGCATCTAGTGGGTGGAGGCCAGGGATGCTGCTGAGCCACCTGCAGTGGGCAGCACCGCCCTCCACCACAAAGAGTTCTCTGGCCCAGAATGTTGGTAGTGCTACCGTAGAGAAACCTTGCTCGAGAGGTATCCCATCTCACTCCGTATAAAATCCAGCGTCTTCATCATGTTCCTCGGGGCTCTGTATGAGCTAACCCCTGGCTATTCTGACATCTTCAGGCACTCTTCGTTAGCTCAGTTCCAGCTGAGATGGTCTCCTTGATGTTCCTGCAGATAAGCACACCTCACAGTTGGCATTGCAGTTCCCTCTGCCTCCAATGCTTTTCCTTCAGATACCCTTTTAGCTCACTTTGTCACTTCCTTCGGTCTCCTCCTTTTACGAGCACCCCTGTATCAAATGGCGCTTCTCTTCAGCCCCACACCGTCTCCCCACAACTCCCTGCATGCCAATCTTTGTCAAGCCTTTTTCCCCTGGTTTACTTTTCTCTGCGTCACTCATCACTGTCATAGTACTTATTTATTGGCTGCTTTCACCTACTAGAATATAAGTTTCAAGAAAAGGAACTTTGTCTTGTTAACTGCTCTATCTACAGTATCTAGAAAAGTCACAGTACATAGTAGGTATTCAGTAAATATTTGTTGCATAAGGATGGTACTAAGAGGTTAAGCTACTTGCCTGAGGTTGCACCGCTCATGACTGATGGGGCTAGATTCAACCCTGGGCTGCCCTACCCCAGAGCTCATGTGTCAGACCACTCATCTCTACTACTTTCCTGATTAGCTTGGTGCCTGGCACATGACAAACACTTAATAAATATTACATATATGTATTTTTTAACAAAGACTATATATATATATATCATATGGCTGTCATTTACAACTATGTGGATTGAAGAGGCAACATTGGAGTCTAGCATATTCTACTCCCTCCTCTGCCTGCAACCAGCTGTGTGTCTTTGCATACGTCACTCATTATCACTCATTATTGCTAGGCCTCAGATTCTTTATCTATGAAGTGAGCCAAATGTCCACATGAGACTTTTGCCTGTTACCTTTTACATTTTCTTCATCAGTGATCATTTTCTGTGGCTTATACTATAGTCTAGATACTCTGGGTCATGTGGTGCAGTTTGGGTCTAATGAACATCTCGTTGCAGAACCTTTCCTCTGGAGCCATCTGTGTTGCTGTTGGCTGATCTCTATTATCAGAGATTATCCTTGTGTGGCTGCAAAGGGCCACTTTCCCAGGAGGCTTTAATGGAATTATTTCCCAAGTTACAAGCAAACATTTCAACTGGTGTATCCAAGGTAATGGTGTTTTGTGGTAGTGTGTCCACAGTCTCTCTATGGACTGCAGTGATTTTTAGAGCATCTTAGTTAGTAAGTGTTGCCGTGGGGTGATTTCTTTTTAAAGCAATGATTCTTAAATGTTGGCCTGCAAACTGATTGCAGTAGGATTAGTTAGAGAGATTAACAAAAATACAAATTCTGGTTCCCTACCCTCAAAGATTCCAATTCAGTAGGGCTAGGGTAGAACTGAAAAATCAACATAGTTTTTTTTTTTTTTAAGTCTTCTAGGTGGTTCTCCTGCTCATTTAGGTATGCAGAAATACCTGAATATTGTACGTTACTTAGGAATAAAAATCACTAACTTTAATTGAATTGTCAGCTTAATCAACTTCTTTGTACTTATTTACAGACACGGTTATAGTGTCATAGTTCAAAGAAACTACTAATTGTTCCATGTACTATTTTAACTAGGTGTTGGTTGGTGTTGAATATGAAATAAGGGCTAGAATAGGCACGTATTACTCTGGTCAAATGTTATTTTTTTATAATAGTATAAAACTTAAATCTTGCTGACTGTGAATCAGTTTCTTTTTATGGTTAAAATTTGGAATTTGAAAGATGCCTTTTACTTTCTCCAGATTCGGCTTTTGACAATAAGGATCCTAAATCATTTTGATGTCCAGCTTCCGGAATTAATGGAGGTATTTTAACTGTTTGAGTGGATAGGTTTTAAAAAAAATATAGTTTTACATATTATTCTAGTTTCCAAAATGATACCTTTGCAGAAAATTAATACACTATATATCTATCATAAAATTGTTTTGTTTTTTTTTTTTTTTGGTAACTCTTACTCCTGTCTACCCATAAAGTCACCACTGGAAATCCACCGTTAATTGGTGAATATTCTTTCAGACTTTTTGAATACACACACACACATAATTTAAACAAATGATATCACGGGGTTTTTCCATATGATTACCTCTATATCTGCCTCATACCTCATTTCTTTTCTTTTTACGGGATCTCACTCTGTCACCTAGGCTGGAATGCAGTGGCGTGATTTTGGCTCACTGCAATCTCCGCCTCCCTGGCTCAAGCGATCCTCCTGGCTCAGCCTTCCAAGTAGCTGGGATTATAGGCGCCTGCCACCACGCCTGGCTAATTTTTGTATTGTTAGTAGAGATGGAGTTTTGCCGTGTTGGCAAGGCTGGTCTCAAACTCCAGACCTCAAGTGATCTGCCCACCTCATCCTCCCAAAGTGCTGGGATTACAGGTGTGAGCCACTGTACCCAGCCAGTATCTATCTCATTCCTTTTGAAGTTTGAATACTACTCCCAGTTGAGAATGTTTTATTTAGCCATTTGCTTCTTGATGGATGGTTGGGTGGGTTTTGCATTTTTTTAGGGTTTCAAACAATACTGCAGCGAACATCCTTATACAGATATGTTTATGTAGGGAAATAGTTCCATAATGCAGATGACTAGGAGTAAATTTGTGGAGCGAAAGCATGTATATATTTTTATTTCGACAATGTTGCCAATCAATTTGAGTGACTTGAGCATGATTTTCCTGTTTTTTAGTTGTCATTTATGCACTAGACACTGAATTATCTACCAAGAAGTAAATGTTATGGGGAGAAAAGAATCATTTACCAAAACAAAAGTGTTGCTTATTTCATTAAAATATTCACATATTCCAGTTTTTCTGCTTTTGGACCTTCGGTCACATTTCATGTTCATTTTGGAAAATAAAAATACTGACTGGTCTTCTCCGTGGTTTTCTCTGGGTATTCAGGATGATGGGCTCTCCGAGCGGCAGTCTGTCTTTGCTGTATTACGCCAGGCAGAACTTGTTCCAGCAACTGTGAATGACTATAGAGAGAAGCTTCTTCATTTGAGAAAACTAAGACATGATGTGGTACAGGCTGCTGTCCCTGATGGGCCGTTACAGGAGGTAAAAATAGTGTTTTTTTTTTTTTTTTTTTTTTTTAATTCATGCTTGAAATCCTATTTTGGGAAGCATACCAAGTAGTCACCAAAATAATAATAATCATTTAAAAATAATAAGGGAAATCCCCAGTTCTCTTACATGCTTTGAGTTAAATAGCTTTGCCAGCTTTTTCAGTAGTAGGAATAATTTAGTATTCCCTGTTTCAGGCTTGAGCCACCGTACCTGGCCATGTTAGTACGTTGTTAGAAATGAGTAAGCAGGGGCTCATTGAACCTGAGTAATGCAGGTAGGTAGGTAGGTAGGTGGGTAGTGGCAACAGGAGGACTCAATGTCAGATTTAAAGCCTGCTCTTCCCTAGATTTGTTTGCTGCTGCAGAACATCAGCCCTTTATGTTTGTTTGTTTGTTTGTTTGTTTTTTGAGACAGAGTCTTGCTCTGTCGCCCAGGCTGGAGTGCAGTGGCATGATCTCTGCTCACTACAAGCTCCGCCTCCCGGGTTCACGCCATTCTCCTGCCTCAGCTCCCAAGTCACTGGAACTAGAGGTGCCCGCCACTACACCCAGCTAATTTTTTTGTATTTTTAGTAGAGACGGGGTTTCACTGCGTTAGCCAGGAGGGTTTCGATCTCCTGACCTCATGATCCGCCCTCCTCGGCCTCTCAAAGTGCTGGGATTACAGGCATGAGCCACCACACCCGGCCCAGTCTTCTATGTTTTATATCAGGGTTTTCATTCCGTGACCCTTGAAGATACATCGCGGACCCCTTTGGGAGTAAGGCCAAAGGGAGGCATTCTCCCTTCAGTCAGAAGAGTTCTTCTCTTACCTATTTTATGTATTAGGATCTTCTGTTTCATTTGGATAAAAGACTGCTGCTAGAATATATACAAACACCTCACCCCTAAATAGTAATAAAACCACCAGTCTGAATGGTGCCTCCCTAGCACATTACTCCCTAGTAATAATGACCCTTATTCCAAAAGGTGACTGGGAAACTTTGGACCTTCTGACTGAACTTGCAAAGCCTCAGTCATTCACAGCATGTTTCCTTGCATTCTTTGGCATGTGTGCATTACTGACTACTGTTGAAGTTTTGTCTTAATCTGGTGACAGCAACATTTGTTAGAAGGGAATTTAATCATTAGTCAAATCTGTACATCTAAATGAATGAACACCTGGAGTGAATTTGAATACTATATTTGCTGCAGTGATTCTTATATTTTAAATAGTGAGTGACATTTTGGGGAGAAGAGGAAAATTAGTATACAATGAAGTTTGGATTGGTGCCTGCAATTTTTTTTCGTATCGCATAGGCTTCTTTCCAAACCTCAGGTTGTCCAACTTGAGATGTTTGCATTTTAGTACTTCTGTATTGTATTTCATTACCCACTATTAAACTAGTCTCCTGTAATTGCAGGTGCCGCTTCGTTATTTGTTAGGCATGCTATATATTAATTTCAGTGCACTCTGGGATCCTGTTATTGAACTCATAAGGTAAACATGGGTTAAATGGGATGAAACTATTATACTTTAATTACTGCAGAATGATGGGGCCCAGATTATACTCCTCCTAGGTATGATTTAAATGAATGAGTATATATGGTATTTACAGTACTTTAAATCCTTTGTGAGACAAGGTGAATTAAAAATAAACATGAAGAATTCTCTCTGATGCCACATCTTCAGTAGTTCCAATGTTGTATGTGTGTCTCTTTGTGTGTTGAAATAACTTTGGAGGAGTTTCTCTTTTTGCTTTTTATGATACTTTTGTGTTCTTAAAATTTGTTACAGCAAGGAAGTATAATAGTTGCATAATTTGATTTCTATATATTGAGTCACTGAGCCATACTTTAAAATAAAGACTTTTCAAAACCTTGCTGTCTAGTATCCAAAATCCCTTTAGCCCCAAAAAGCCTTCAGTGGTCACGTGGAAAATACATGCTATAGGCCGAGTGCAGTGGCTCATGCCTGTAATCCCAGCACTTTGGGAGGCTGAGGCAGGCAGATCACCTGAGGTTGGGAGTTCGAGACCAGCCTGACCAACATGGAGAAACCCCATCTCTACTAAAAATACAAAATTAGCCAGGCATGGTGGCGCATGCCTGTAATGCTAGCGACTCGGGAGGCTGAGGCAGGAGAATCGCTTGAACCTGGGAGGTGGAGGTTGCGGTGAACCAAGATTGCGCCATTGCACTCCAGCCTGGGCAACGAGCAAAACTCTGTGTCAAAAAAAAAAAAGAAAAGAATATACACATTATGGCTCATGTGTAGAAATCTGTCTTCAGACATTTGTCTTCAGATAATACACACTCACTTTTTTATCACATTGGAAATATGTCATGTGAGACCTTTCAAACCCCCAACGATTAGTTATTCTTATTTGACAGAATAAGAGAGTTAACATTTATAGACCAATCCCTTTACAATTTGAAACCAATTTGTCTACCTTTACTACCCTTGTCTACCTTTTCCTACACTTTGTCTACCTTTTACTACCCTTCAAAGCCATCAAAACCAATGTGCCAAAAGCAAGATCCTCCCAACATCAGCTTCATTATTTTGTTTATTATACTTTCAGAAGAGAGAATTTGACATATGTGTTACCAGTAGCACACTGTCAACAGCATTGGTTCTTCAATTACTGAATGTCATGAGACATTCTCCCTAGTGGCTGGGCTGTCTTCCTGTTGGGTACCTCTGTTTGGAAGGACAGAAACAACAACATACTTGTTGGTTTGTTTTCTGAGTAGAGTCAGTCTGCAACATATACAGTTCATGTCATGTATAAAGTTTATGCATACTCTTAGAAAATTAGTGACAGAGTATTCGAGAGTATTGTTGCTAGGATATCAAACTACATAAGCACTTTATGTGATCCATCTAATGTCTCCTTTTAAGTTCTGAAAAGTATGTTTCATGTAGTTAGTAAATGTTTATTTTGCCTTTGTGTTAATAAGTGTATTTAAATTTGGTGAAGGAAAACTCACTATTTTTACGTTAGTTTTGAACAAACTGACTTTTCTCTCCAGAGGGCTCCTTCTTCTCTTAATGGATCTTATTCATGCCCCATGCCCCAGTTTTATTAGTGTGCCTTTAAAAATTATTTTCTCTTAAGGATCTACTTACATTTTAAAAAATACTCTTTAGTGCTTTATGACTATAAAAATAGTTTATGCTCAGTGCAGGCATTTTGAAATATGTAGAAAAGTACAAAAGGTGTTTATGACTCCACACTGAGGGATAACCTAATTAACATTTTAGTTATATCCTTTCACTCTTATTTTTTTTTTTCCGTGAGCAATCTTAAAATGACCGTTCCACACTTTTAGTTTTGTGATTTTTTTTTTTTCCATAGTTCTCATGCACACGAAATGGAAAATAAGCAATTTTGGAAAGTCTACTATGAGCATCTAGAAAAAGCAGCTACACATGCTGGTATGTAAGGGGTTGTGAGGAGGCTGCAAAGAAAAATGGTTAACTGTTTTGTTTTTACTGCCTAATTACTCACGAAATTGGAAAACAGAGATGAAGCATATATTATCTTGATAACTTTTGGGAGTGACATTGTTTCCTTACATTATAGAGAAAGAAATACCCTCTCTTGTGGAAATACTTAAGATAAATGTTGATATTTGTCTGGTGGTTTTGACAACTTTCTTGCAGAGAAAGAACTACAGAATGATATGACAGATGAGAAGTCCGTTGGAGATGAAAGTTGGGAGCAGACCCAGGAAGGAGATGTTGGAGCTCTTTACCATGAGCAGTTAGCATTGAAAACTGACTGTCGGGAAAGACTTGACCACACCAACTTCAGATTCCTGCTCTGGAGAGCTCTGACAAAATTCCCAGAAAGAGTAGAGCCACGGTCCAGGGAGCTTTCCCCGCTTTTCTTGAGATTTATCAAGTAAGTTTCCTCTTCTAAGAATATGTCCCTGGTGGGGCATGAAGAAGAGAACGTGAGAAGTATTAACCTCCCAAAATGGGCTGAGTTCTTGTTTTTTTGTTTTTTGTCTTTTTTCTTTCTGCTTCCAATCATCTATTAGGCTGAGTTCTTTATACATCTGTCACATTTTCAAATCATTGGCGCAGCTATAAATCACTGGCTCTATCAGATAATGACTAAACCAATTTAGTTCACCGTTTAATTTTGATCTGAATCACAATTTAACGAGCACACCAATGGTATTAATAAAAACTTCCAGGTTACAGTATAAGAAGGGCCACATTGAATTTGATTCATGTAGAAAGGCCTTATTGTTTCTTGCCCTGTTATTCATTACTTTATTGCCTGCCTGGGGCTTGAGGGTATTTTCCAGTGACCCAGCACCAACACTGCTTGGGGCCTCTTGGTGTTTCTGCCTGTGATGCTGAGGAATAACAAGAGTTTTCTGGAGCATTCTTTTGTTTTGCCTGGATATGCTATGTGAGAGTCTGATTGTATTAAAATTAAAGATGAGGGGTGTGGTGTGCAGAACATTACTAAGTAATACATAAAAAGCATGTTTCACTATAGTAGTTTCCTGGGAAAATGCTGTAGGGTTAGGTCAAGCAGGCCATAAACCACAACATGCCTGGCTTGTTCAGAGAACAGGAAGATCTGAGTGGTTCTAGCAGAGTGCTCCAGGGAGGACATGGTTGGAGATAAGGGCAGAAAGTCAGCAGGACACGAAAGTGTGTAGGCCTTTAAGTGAAAGGAAGGACTTTGACTCTTACTTTCGGTGACATGAGAAGCCATTTGGAGGTTTAAGGAGAAAGCTGACCTGACCTAGGTTTTCTTAAGGATTTTTATGGCTGCTGTGTTGAGAATAGACTGTAGAATGACATTGGTGAGAGTAGAGAGACCAGTCATGAGGAGATTGCAAGTCCAGGCAAGAAGTGATGGCGACTTAACCAAAGTTATAGCAGTGAAGATGGGTATTTTTTGAATGATTTCAATTCGATAAGATACATTTATGAAAGGTTGCAACTAGATCAGCCTGTGAGATTTGCCGCAGATGTGGGATGGGTGTGTGTGGTGGGGAGTGGGACAGGAAGGAGGGAGGGAAGGAAAGGGGGAGGGATAGAATCAAGGATGTTCCCTAAGACTTTGGCCTGAGCAACCAGAAGAAAGTTCCAATTTACTGAGATGGGAGGAATGCAGGAGTTGCAAGTTTGTCAGGGAGAATTAAAAGTTCATTTTTAGATGTTTTAAGTTTGGGACACTGAATAAATAACCAAGTAGAGTTGTCATGTGGAAAGGCATTTAATTTAGAACTTCAAACCTCAAGGGAAAGGTTTGATCTGGAGATAACAAATTGGAAATTATCAATATATGGATGGTATTAAAGATCAGATAGGGGAATAAAGTCATCTAGAGCATAACTGTAGAGAGAAAAGACTTTCGGGGACTGATACCAATATTTCGAAGTTGGGAGATAAGGAACCAGCAAAGGAAGCCAGGAAAGAGTGATAGAAGAAGAAAGACCACTTGGTATCCTGGAAACCAAGTGAAGAGACTAAAGGCGGCCATAATCAGTTGACTCACATGTGTCTGAGAAATCAATCAGTTGAGGAATAAAGTGACCATTGGCTTTGGAGTGACTTTAGAATGACCCACATGAAGGTGACCTTAATGAGTTGTTTTGATTAATCTGATAGGGATGACAACCTGATTAAAATAAGCTCGGCCAGGCACAGTGGCTCATCATGCCTGTAATCTCAGCACTTTGGGAGGCCTAGGCAGGTGGATCATGAGGTCAGGAGATTGAGACCATCCTGGCTAACACGGTGAAACCCCGTCTCTACTAAAATACAAAAAATTAGCCGGGCGTGGTGGCAGGTGCCTGTAGTCCCAGCTACTCGGGAGGCTGAGGCAGGAGAATGACGTGAACCCGGGAGGGAGAGTTTGCAGTGAGCTGAGATCACGCCACTGCACTCCAGCCTGGGCGACAGAGCGAGACTCCATCTCAAAAAAAAA
This sequence comes from Rhinopithecus bieti, assembly GCF_001698545.2. Classification (NCBI taxonomy): domain Eukaryota; kingdom Metazoa; phylum Chordata; class Mammalia; order Primates; family Cercopithecidae; genus Rhinopithecus; species Rhinopithecus bieti. The sequence goes on from NW_016808815.1 coordinate 2,025,057, forward strand.
AAAAACAAACTCAAGAAAGAGGAAAAGAAAATGAAAACAGCAAGTTTTGTAGTGAAAAGAAGCAGACATAGGGATGTAGGTGGAGGGAAACGTGGGGGCAGAGAGGGAGCTGTTGTTGTTGAGGTTAAGACAGTGTTGGCTGGGCACAGTGACTCACACTTGTAATCGCAGCACTTTGAGAGGCCTAGGTGGGCAGACCACATGAGATCAGGAGTTCAAGACCAGCCTGGTGAAATCCCGTCTCTACTAAAAATACAAAAATTAGCTGGGCATGGTGGTGTGTGCCTTAAGTCCCAGCTACTTGGGAGGCTGAGGCAGGAGAATCACTTGAACCTGGAGGCAGAGGTTGCAGTGAGCTGAGATCGTGCCATGGCAACTCCAGCCTGGGCAACAGAGACAGAATGAGACTTTGTCTCTGCTCCCGGAAAAAGAGTTAACAGTGTGTATGTATGTGATACCAGTGCAAATGATCCAGATGGAAAGGGAAAATTGGTAATGCAAGAAAGGATAAAAGGGCTAGAACCAGCCAGGTGCGGTGGCTCACACCTGTAATCCCAGCACTTTGGGAGCTCGAGGTGGGGAGATCACAAGGTCAGGAGTTCAAGACCAGCCTGGCCAATATGATGAACCCCTGTGTCTACCAAAAATCCAAAAATTAGCCAGGCCTGGTGGCCTGCACCTGTAGTCCCAGCTACTTGGGAGGCTGAGGCAGAAGAATCGCTTGAACCCAGGCCACGGCACTCCAGCTTGGGTGACAGAGTGAGATTCTGTCTAAAACAAATATAAAAGGCTAGAATCATGTCTTCAAATAGGTAAGAGGAGATGGATACAGTGCATAAATTCAAAGGTTTGCATGAATAATTCATTCTGGCAAGGCACAAGCAAAGATGTAGCAGGTCAGTAGATATAGTGGCAGAAGAGCAATGATTTTCTCTTTTTCAAATAATTCTTTGGGCATAAATTTATAGAATAAGAATGATGTTTAGCTTTTTTTGCTTTGTTTTGAGGGTTATATAAAATAACGTTTATCAGTTTTTTTAATTACAAGGGCTATACATATGCCAGCTGGCATTTGTGGTATTAGTAGCATATAAACTTCATACCATGTTAATTTTCCAAGTTTTTCCCTAAAGAATTAGTTTACCCCATAACTTAAGGATAAGATCTTACTCTAATGGTACGAGATGCTGTGGGGTAGAGGTAGAAACAGGAGCCTGTAACAGGGAGTGGGTCTCTGAGTTTAGAAAGATTTAGAGACTAAAGATATACAGTTCTAAGAAATGTTTAAATTAATACTGGTTGGCATGGATTACCTGTAAATAATACATTTATAGATGATCTGAACTAATGAAAAACCCAAATGTCACCTTGAATTATGACTTTGAAGTATATTATAGGCTTTTTATTTTTTGGCTAGCAATTTATATTTCTAAATATGTTTCAACTAATTTGTGAATCCCTTGTAAACATTCTCTGAGATGAACCAAACCAGAAACAAGAACAAATGACTAACAATGGCAACAGCATGCTAATAAAAGGTTATATTTAGTGAGTACTTACTGTGTGCTGGGCACTCTTATAGATGCTTTATGTGAATTGTTTTATTTAATAGATGAAAGAGTGAACATGCTGTTCATGGAGATAAAGGTTACAGAATGTAATATGTGGTTGATTGAATGTTGCAAGTATAATAGGTATGTTATTAAGTGGATGATGGTGTAGTTTGTAACTTGCAGAAACTTTACTTGTTTCATTCATCCAGTTTTTGATTTATTAAGTGCTAGAATCTACTGCTAGATGAAAATACCCAGTACCATAGTGTCCCAGCCCTCAGATTGTGGTTTAATGTTATTGGTCTGGAGGTTAACTTGGGCTAAGCTAGAGTTTCTTTTAGGAGGGTTGGTAGGGTGCTATCCTACTTTATCAGTGTGTTTTTGAGTGAGGACTTGAAAGGCCATCCAATCAGTTTCCTAGCTTCTTTAGCCCAGTGCCCTGCATTCAGTAGACAACAAAAGGTTAATTGTTTGGATGAGTGGATGAAAGTGACACAAACTAATGCATTAAATGACAGACTTCAAGATAATATTAATTAATTGCAACATTGGACTAAAAATAAAGGATGAAATTTAATAAGAACTAAGTGAATACTGTATTAAGCTTAGCTGCACAAGCCAAGAAGAGATAAAACATAAAGACCCATTGATTTTCATTACATGGACATTCAGTTTCAATCTTTGTCATGTTGTGGCTGCTCAAAAAATTTCTGGAGATGGTAGTTCCATCTGTCTTATCAATCCATACCTGGAGGACTAAATTTTGTGGTACTTTCAAGAGAACTTTGGCAAAGTAGAATGTATCTGATGGAAAGTGACCAGCACAGTCCTAATGCTATACTTTAATCATTTAATATCATACATCCCTAACCCCTCATCCCCCAGTGATGGTTCCAGAGACAGGGAGGCTGATTTCCACTTAGTCCAAAATAGACATGTCAAATATTTTCAATAATATAACAGTGGAATGGGCTATCTTCTACAGTTAGTGATTGGCTTGTCAAATAGCATACTAAAGAAGGGCCAAATTAAAAAAAGAGTAATATTATGGAAGCTTGACTAAGGTGCCACTGATGTCTCTTCAGTGTGTGAATCTGTGAGCTGTGGACATCTCTCATGAGCAGAATCAGGACCTTTCAGATTGGTGTGCATTCTTTATCAGTCTCCTGTGACTTTCTTTCCACGGTAGCAATGAGTATTACCCAGCAGATCTGCAAGTTGCTCCAACCCAGGATCTGCGGAGAAAAGGCAAAGGGATGGTGGCAGAGGAAATCGAAGAGGAACCTGCCGCAGGAGATGATGAAGAGTTGGAGGAAGAGGCAGTGCCCCAGGATGAATCCTCACAGAAGAAGAAGACAAGAAGAGCCGCAGCAAAGTAAGTTCACCATTGCTGAAAGATCACAGATCCACAGTTCTAGGAGGAACAGGAAGAGGTCTCTATGGCTTTATACAAAATCAACTACTCAGATAATTGTTTACATAAGCACTACATCTTCCTGGGATTTTCTTTAACGGACTAAAACTGTCAGTCTTCCAAGTTTTTTGGTTGGTTACTTATTATTAGTTTTTTCTTGGTTAACCACATAATGTTAGTTTGGGGGACTTTTGAGAGTCGTCTAGTTGTAGCTCCTTTTTATAGATGAGAACTTTGGGACCTGGAGTGTTTGGATGTTCTTTTGACCTTTGTCGTTCACTTTCCCAGCATGAGGGTATTGTGTTTGCATCCTAGGGGAACATGTAATGGAACATCCTTTTTCTTATAAATAATCATGTTAGCACTTTTTTTTTTCCTTCCACCTACCTTCCCCACCATCCTGTTAGCACTTTTCTCTGCCTTTTAACTTGTCTCCTACTGGTTACTTTTTTCTCATGCTGTTGTTACACTCTCTTTCTTATTCTCTTAGTGTTCTTTTACCTAAATTGTTAGAAACCTAAAAGAAGAACTGATCAAGCTTCTAGAAGGTACTTCAGCTTACTTGATGATTGAATTGACTGTCTCATGTCTCCTGGATTGGTGCAAATGTTATTTTAACACTTTAGATCTCAATCTGATATGCCCATTTGTTGCGTATTTCCCTTGAGCCATTTATTAGTTCATCCATTCAACAACTGTATTGAGTACCCTTTGCTAAGTGCTGGCGTGCAGGGATGAATTGTACAGAGCCACTGCAATGCAGGAGTAATAGTCAATCCTGCCTGGGTGAAATATTTTTATAGGAGAAATATTTTTAAAGAAGGTATTGGAGCACAGTAAGGAATTCCAGGCGTGGTGGCCCATGCCTGTAATCCCAGTACTTTGGGAGGCCAAGGTGGGTAGATCACTTGAGGTTAGGAGTTTGAGACCAGCCTGGCCAACATGGTAAAACCCTTTCTCTACTAAAAATATAAAAATTAGCCAGGCGTGGTGGTGCATGCCTGTAATCCCAGCTACTCGGGAGGCTGAGGCAGGAGAATCATTTGAACCCAGGAGGCAGAGATTGCCGTGAGCTGAGGTTGTGCCACTGCACTCCAGCCTGGGCCACAGATTGAGACTCCATCTTGAAAAAAAGAAAGACCCAGGGAAGGCCCTCTGATGCTGAAAGATGAAAGTTTGCCAGACAGCTAGAACAAACAAGGTCTTGTCCACTAACAGAAATAGTGTGTGAAGCACAGGGGCAGGAAAGATTACTGCCAGCCTTCATGTCACTATACAATACTCCCCCTTTTCCGTGGTTTCACTTCCCATGATTTCAGTTACCCATGGTCTACCACAGTCTGAAAATACTCAGATATATTTCTTCTTCCTTCTTGGTGAGCAAGAGCCATTGGTTGCCTAAACCTGGACTTCTGTTACCTGACATCTGTATTTACATTATGTGAAAGTGAGGGAGAATATATTCTACTACTTTTTGTCTGCCGCGTAGAACCTAGACGAGGAATAATTCCAAAAATTGTCTGAGTTCAATTTTGGAATATTTTACTATTTTGGTTGCTTTCTAATTTTTGTTCAATTTAAACCATTCTGAGCACACACTGAATGATTTTTTTGATGTGGAGAACCTGAATTTTAGGGACAGGACTGCCCAAAATATGAGATTTCTGGAGAATAATTTCCTAAATGTAAATAACTAAGTCTTGTTTGTTTAACAGTGAAACTATAGGCAGGGTGTTTGAAGTTCTAGTCAGAATAAAATTGTAGATACTGTCAGTTTAAGAAAATGATGTCAATTCTTTAAATCTGTAACACTGTTTTGTTTTTGTTTAGGCAATTAATTGCTCATTTGCAAGTTTTCTCTAAATTTTCAAATCCACGGGCCTTATATCTGGAATCCAAATTATATGAGTTATATCTTCAGGTCAGTAAAATAAACTCCTGGCACTATAATTCTTTGTGAACTTTTCTCTATTATTTTCTTTGTCAGAGTAGCTTAGATTTTCAATAATTGCTGAATAGGGCCTATGTCTACATTTTAAGTATTAAAGGCTTTTTTTTTAAATTAATAGACATATTTTCAGTTATCTTGAGAAACAATTTTAGCACTAACTTAGCTGATTTTGAAAGCATTTTGGCTGACTAAACATTGACTGGCTGTGTTAACAGTGAGAATAGCAAACCATGAATTATATCATGGAAATTAGCTCTTAGAAGGGAGTAGGGTTTATACAAAAAAACAAGTGACTACTTTTCCCTTCTAGTTTAGTGAGACTTCATAAAGGACTGGGATTTCGGGATCTATTATAGTCTATTGCAGTCATAATTATGTGGCCCTGAAGTTCAGATAAGCTTGCAGAAAAAAATTAATGTTGGGCCGGGCGCTGTGGCTCATGCCTGTAATCGCAGCACTTTGGGAGGTCAGGAGATGGAGACCATCCTGGCTGACACGATGAGACCCCATCTCTACTAAACATACAAAAAATTAGCCGGGCGTGTTGGCGGGCGCCTGTAGTCCCAGCGACTTGGGAGGCTGAGGCAGGAGAATGGCATGAACCTGGGAGGCGGAGCTTGCAGTGAGCTGAGACTGCACCACTGCACTCCAGCCTGGGCAACAGAGCGAGACTTCATCTCAAAAAAAATTAATTAATTAATTAATTAATGTCAGAAATGAAGTAGGCATTGAATGTCATTCTAAGCCATCTGGGGAAACAGATTCTTTTTTCATTTGGATGTTTTTCTTGGCATCTTATTGACTGTCATTACCTTCATAGGATAAGAGATTTTCCTTAGTACATGACCAGCCCAGTTGGCTTAAATCCAGATTCACATAGAGAATTGGCCTCACCAGCCTGGACACAGATGCTCATGTCTGTAATCACAGCACTTGGGAGGCCAAGGCGGGCAGATCACCTGAGCCCAGGAGTTTGAGACCAGCCTGGGCAACATGGTGAAACCGCGTCTGTACCAAAAACACAAAAAATTAGCCAGGTGTGGTGATGGGCGCCTGTGGTTCCAGCTTCTCAAGAGGCTGAGGCAAGAGAATTGCTTGAACCCAGGAGGCGGAGGTTGCAGTGAGTTGAGATTGCATCACTGCACTCCAGCCTGGGCAAGAGTCTCGGAAAAGAAAAAAAAGAGAGAGAGAGGATTGGCCTCACCCAAAAACTGGTAGACCCCAGGGTATGACTGTGGGATGCAGGTGTCAGAGAGTTTTGTTTCCATTTTTTAATTTGCACATATTCTGTTCATCTTTTTTTATTTCTAGGAAAATGTGAAGCTGTTGTTAGCAATCAGATTTATGTCTTGTCTAAAAATTTAGAATTTAGCAGATCTCATTTAGCAAATAACCACAAGTAAATTGCTGTCCTATGGTATATGTATGTATGACCTCATTAATTCTGTAAAATATTGTTCTTAGTTGTTGCTACACCAAGATCAAATGGTGCAAAAAATAACCTTGGATTGCATAATGACATATAAACATCCTCATATCCTCCCTTACAGGTAAGTTGCTTGAAGCTGAAAGAACTGCTATCTCTTTGGCTGATTTTTATATTTCTGCATAAGAGCTTCTTCTAGAATAATTTCTTAAAGGCCTAGGAAATTTCCCTTTTTTCTGAGGTCATCATATTTCCAAGCAAGAAATGAAAACGAGTAGTATATTTGTTGGGTTGTTCTCCATAGGTACTAAAATAGAGAATGTTAATTTTAAAATGTGTTGTAAATAGTATGTCATTTTCCTCTTCTTATTAATATAATGCCATAAAATCTTGGTGGTTACTTAGAGAATCAAAGTCACTCTAAGAACTGAAGAAAGCTTTTTGTATCATGCTTTTTTGAACAGCTGAGTTATGGACAGAATCTAATCTTCTCTAATCCATTATACCTTTTGAAATGTGAAAATCTGTCACTTTAGGAGGTTTTTTTTGAGGATTTTCCTTTATGGATATCAACCATAATATGTACTATATACGTTATTTTAGTTATTACTCTGTGTACATATTTCACTCTTTCATTATTCAAAAGCACTGTTGATAAAATGGTGATGTGTGCTATTCTCTGTTTTTAAAGGGAAAACTTACAAAGGTTGCTCGAAGACAGAAGCTTTAAGGAAGAGATAGTGCATTTTAGCATTTCAGAAGATAATACTGTAGTGAAAACAGCCCACCGAGCTGATCTATTTCCTATTCTGATGAGGTATTTATGCTGTTTAAACACTGATTTTTAAAAAGTTAATAACAAACACAATTGTAAGTATAGTATTATGGTTCTTTCAACAATTGTGATAGAATATTTCATTTTATATTTTCCTTTGATTGCATTTTCTTTGGAGATGGGGTCTTGCTCTGTCACCCAGGCTGGAGTGCAGTGGCATGATCACAGCTCATTGCAGCCTTGACCTCTCAGGCTCAAGTGATGCTCCCACCTTGGCCTCCCAGCGTGCTAGGATTACAAGTGTGAGCCATCACCTCCAGCTGCTTGTTTTTTGAAATGTACTTTTGGGAGAAGTCAAATTGTTATAGAGACTAATTTTTGTTCCTAACATAAAGAAAGATCTTTATGTATGTATTTATTTTTTTTAGAGGGAGTCTCACTCTGTCACCCAGGCTGGAGTACAGTGGTATGATCTCAGCTCACTGCAACCTCCACCCTCCCAGGTTCAAGCTATTCTTGTGCCTCAGCCTCCTAAGTAGCTGGGATCACAAGTGTGTGCCACCATGCCTGGCTAATTTTTGTATTTTAGTAGAAAAGGGTTTCACCTTGTTGGCCAGGCTGGTCTCGAACTCCTGATCTCAGGTGATCCACACGCCTCTGCCTCCCAAAGTACTGGGATTACAGGCGTGAGCCACCATACCTGGCCCCTAATATAAAGAACGTTCTTACCATAGTATTGTAATAATAATATTAAAATTGAATTTAATATTTTCCTAAATTTTACTGTTGAGATACAGTAGAAATAATTCACTCCATTGTCCAAATATCATGTGATATTTAATGATGTTATTATTCTGTTAATTATAAATGGTGAGCACAAAGATGATCCATAAATAATACAAAGAAGTTTATATATGCTGGGTATAAAGAAAAATGAAGCTTAAATCTTTCATCTCACCAGCTCTGGAATGATAGGAATTGGAAAGATCATGGGATTGGGATTTAACAGAGGTTTGCTTTTATTCCAGCCCTGTACTGTGTAGTTCTATCAGATAGGGAAAGTCTTTTAGATCCATTGGGCTTCTGTTTCCTTAATAGGAGCTGGTTCAGATGTGCTCTGGAGACTCTGCTAATAGTTGTCTAATGGCTCTCTTTAGTTCCATCTGTAGCCAGCATTAAGATTCCATTTATAGCAAGCTTTAAGAACTTTACTATAATAGACACAAAAATATTTGAGTCAGTGAATATACAAAATTACTGTTATTGGTGGATTACAGAAACAATAAAAATAGCAGAAATCATCTTATATTTTATAAAATGTTTTATAACCTTTTTTCACTTAATATTTTACAAGAATTATCTTAGATCATGAAATGTTTCAAAATGTGATTCTTCATCATATAGACAAGCCATCATTTACTTGTGTCAAGCATTTTGCCTGTCTGTAGTTTTTGTTGTTGTTTATTTTGTTTTTTTGCAAAATAGAAAATCTTACATTGAATACCTATAAATCTTATTCGATTGATGGATTAGAATAGATTCTTGATAGGAAAATTGATGAAGATTTTTAAACTTTTTGGTGTATATTACCAGATTGTTATTCAGAACTACTTCTTTTCAACCACAAGTTTGAACCACTTTATATTCCTACCAGCAGTAGAATTCCTGTTTTTACACCATTCCAACACTAGGGTGTTGTTTGTTATTATTTTTTGATGGTTTTAATTCTTGCTAATTTGTTGGTGATAAAGGATATCATGTTGTATGACTTCACATATTTTAGATTTACTAGTGAAGATGAATTGTTTTAAAAGATTATGGGTCATTTGTGTTTATTTTCTCATGAAATTTTTTTTTTTAATGTCTGACAATTGTATTTTCTAAAAGCAGGTAAATGATACTCCTCTCTGTTTTCTTCTCATTCTGTTTTAATTTGATTATTTTATTCATCTGGAATTTATTTTGATGTATGAAATGAAATAACACCAACATGGTGAAACCCCATCTTTACTAAAAATACCAAAATTATCTGGGCGTGGTGGCACGTGCCTGTAATCCCAGCTATTTGGGAGGCTGAGGCAGGAGAATCACTTGAACCTGGGAGGCAGAGGTTGCGTGAGCCGAGGCTTGCGCCACTTGCACTCCGCCTGGGTGACAGAGCCGAAGACTCTTCTCAAAATAAATAAATAAATAAATAAATAAATAAATAAATAAATAAATAATTTTTAAAAAAAGTCCAACCTTTCTCTGCTGATTTGAGAGCCATATTTATTTATTTCAGAGACGGGGTCTCTCTTTGTCACCCAGGCTGGAATGCAGTGGTGCAAACACAGCTCACTGCAGCCTCCATCTCCTGGGCTCCAGCGATCCTCCTGCCTTAGCTCCCCAAGTAGCTGGGACTACAGGCACATGCCACAATGCCCAGCTAATTTTGTTTCACCATGTTGCCCCAGCTGGTCTCAAACTTCTGAGCTCAGGCTGTCCACCTGCCTTGGCTTCCCAAAGTGCTATGATTATACGCATGAGCCATCACGACCAGCCAGAGTGCCACTTTTTTTATTTTTTATTTTTTTTGAGATGGAGTCTCACTCTGTCGCCCAGGCTGGAGTGCAGTGGCGCGATCTCCGCTCACTGCAAGCTCCGCCTCCGGGTTCACGTCATTCTCCTGCCTCAGCCTCCCGAGTAGCTGGGACTACAGGCGCCCGCCACCACGCCCGGCTAATTTTTTGTGTTTTTAGTAGAGACAGGGTTTCACCGTGTTAGCCAGGATGGTCTTGATATCCTGACCTCGTGATCCGCCTGCCTCGGCCTTCCAAAGTTCTGGAATTGCGGGCGTGAGCCACCGCGCCCGGCCCAGAGTGCCACTTTTAATATGCACTAAATATCCATGTATAATTGACTCTTTCAATCGGCTTTTCATGGTTTTACATTAATCTGCCTTGTTCCAATTCTGCACTGGTTTGTTTATAATAATAATCATAAAGGACTTAAATGCATTCTTGTATATATCAGAGGAAGTCATCTCATTAGTCCTTTCTTTCCAAAATATTTTGTTTTTTTCTAGAATCTAGATGAGCATTTGCTTTGGTTTTCCTAAAGTAATTTCCCCTTTTGATTTGAGGAGAAGTTGCATTAGTGTTTGTCTTCGTTTATTCAAATCATTCCTTTTTTGTAGTCTTTCAATAAAGTCTTTTCATTTTATAACGATGTTTTGTTGCTGTAGAGGGAATTTTCCCTCTTACATTTTCTAGTTTATTTTTGCTACATAACTAATTATATATAAAAGCTATTGATTTTTGTGTTGTTTAGCCATCCACATGACAAAACTTTTATTAGTTTCAGTAGTTTTCATTGGGTTTTCTTGTATTTTCTCTAACCAAAAAATCACAAATGATAATAACAGTCACAGATTATGTTAGTCCCCTGTTTACAAACCTTTTGACGTCTCATTTTACTCAGAATGTAATAGAAAGTCCTTACTACTCCCTACAGGGCTTGATATGGTGGCTTCAAATGATACCTATAACCATATTGCTTCCTGTTTACCACCTCTCTCAGAACCCACTTTAAATTCTTAGCACTTGCTCATCCGCCTGCATGGAAGACATGACAGCTGACACCTCTTATTCATTTGGTCTCATCTCAAATGTGTCATTATCAGTGATACTTTCTTCAAGTGCTTTGAGCCTCTGTGGCTGGCCAAAGCTTTTTTATACTGCTACCACTAAGACCTTATCTATTTTCACTGTGTTGACATATGTACTGACAAGGCAAAAACAATGGTGGGTAAGACTCCTAGTACCCTAGCACATGAATCAAGACAGTGGCACCACATTCTACTAGTCATTCTTCATTGCCACATACTTGGAGTTATTTAATAAACAAACAAACAAACACAGTTGATGAATCTTGACCCTGAGTACATGTATGATAAAGTGGGAAGAATGCATAAAATACTTTTGCTGTGCATGGGCTGTCTCAGTGAATGGCACCTGTGTAAGTATTTGATGTACAAGCTGAACTAGCTCCTTTTCTTATTTGTAAGACGTATACGCTAGGATTCTTTTCACAGGCATTTTCTTGAACATGAACGCAATGAGCCTGCCACTTCAAGGAAAACAACTGACAGCGTTTATTTCCAATAACTAAATTCTAGCATTCAAGTGGAAATTAGGATTGCAGAAAACTTTTATTTGGTACTGTGAACCTGACATCTTCCCAATGCTTAAAGACTTTTCTGATGAGATGATTAGTGATATTAACAAATGTTAATAAACAAATTTCTTTTTTTTGTTTGCAATGAAATGTGTCAACATTTGACATTTCTGCATAACTTAGTAAACCAATATTTTCCAAGTAACTGATGCGTGTAATAGAATGGTGTATCGGTAAAAGATTCATTCAAAGTGCAAGATAGATGGATTTTAGTGTAACAGAGTTCATCAAGTTTTTGATGGGGTTTCAGATTCCACATGGCAGCTAATCTTTCAACTGGTTGAGCTTTGATATAGTATCAAAATGGGATATCTGCAATTATCTGAAAGTTTAAAAAATATTTCTCCCTTCTTCAACTACCTATCTGTGTATGAGGCTGGATTTTTTTCAACCCCAATGTATTATAATAGATTGAATGCAGAAGCACATATGAGAATCCAGTTATCTTCTATTAAGTCAGACAAAAGAATAAATAAAACAATGCTACTAGTCTCACTAGTTTGCAGGAGTGGGGGGAAATTTGGAAAATATAATTATTTTTATTACAATGTTATTGATGTTAACATGTAATAAGTTTATTGTGAATATTTTAAAATGAATTAATAAACCAAGGTATAGTTTTAATTCCTCGGTTTTAAATTCTAATACAATAACTATCAAATAGGTAAAATTTACATACACAAAGCTCTTTGGAGACCTCATTAATTTTTAATAGCGTAAAGAGATCCTAATATCAAAGAGTTTGAAAACTATTTTTGATTTTTGAATATTAAGTCAGTAAGTTTTTTATCATGTTAAGAAAGTAGGTTTTATTGTTCTTTGGAATTTTATCAGTAGTGGATGTTAAATATTATTAGAGTGCCTACTGAACATGTATTAAAGTGATTATATTAACTTTTTCCAGGAACCATTAATCTGTATTAATCTAGTAGATCTTACTAATGACTCTTTCTTGCATTTCCTGGAGCAATCCTTATTTGGTTTTAGTGCAGCACTGGATACTATAGTTACAAATGTTGTATTTTATGTTTGTAAGCAAGATTGGCATGTAGTTTTATTTTTGTTCATTAACCCTTCTCAATATCACAATTATGCCACATTCATAAATGAGAAAAGACTGTTTCCTACTTTCTCTCTGCTATGAAACTTCATAGCATAGAAATTATTTTCTTCCTTGAAAGTTTAAAAAGCCCACCTGTAAACTGTATTAGCTTCAAGTTTTCCAATAAGTATTGGTCTCTGTGGGGTTTTTTTCTTAAGTTCCTTTTATTTGTTTTTGTGTTTTTTTTTTCCTGAAAATTAGCTTTTTCATTGAATTGTTTCCAACTTCCTTAATAACTTACAATTGTATTCTCTTATTTTATTTCCTTTTAATCTATATATTCTCATTTTCGTTTTTTCTTGATTAGACTTACCTTTGATTTGCCTATTTTTTCTCCCATAACAAACCACCTTCTGGCCTTTGTCTTTCCTGCTTCCCTTAGCCTTGTTTTTTGTTTTGTTTCATTTTGTTTGAATTTTTTTATAGAGACATGGTCTCACTAAGTTGCCCAGGCTGGCTTTAAATTCCTGAGCTCAAGTGATCCTCTGGCCTCAGCCCCTCAGGTAGCTGGGACCGCAGGCACCTATCACTGCACGTAGCTCTCTTAGCCTTATTTTGTTGTTGACTTTTTACATTGTCTATGTTAAATATCTAATTTCTGTTTTCATGTTTCTGTGTTTCATAGTATATCCATTTAAATGGATTGAGTTGCTCTTCTAGCCTTTTAGGCAAACAAAACAACTCATATTTTAGAATTAATGTGCAAATAAATAATGTGCTTTTGTCTTTTCAGAATTTTGTATGGGCGAATGAAAAATAAGACTGGGAGTAAAACTCAGGGGAAATCTGCTTCAGGCACCCGCATGGCCATTGTCCTGCGGTTCCTGGCCGGGACCCAACCTGAGGAGATCCAGATATTCTTAGACCTGCTGTTTGAACCTGTGAGGCACTTCAAGAATGGTAACCATCAGCTACCTCTCACTCTAGTACCTGTTGTCTGCAGTAGACTTCTCACATCTCAGGCTGCATTCCCCATGCTCCTGGGCATCTTTCTAACAGGGTTGTTCCTCTCAACCTTGATGGCAATCTTTTTGCTGAAGTGCAGTTCATTTTAAACTTTGATTGAATTGCGTGAACCTGACCATTGGCCCTGTGGATTATCGGCACTCTTGTGTTACAGCCCCTGATGAGAAAATGTGTATTTTTATTGCATATTTAGGCCGTTTGAAAAATGGTTAATACTTACTTATATAGTACAAAGAATAGGTTTCTTCTAAGAAATTCAAAGCATACTGCAAATTGGTGTTAATTGTTTGGCATTTATTCATTCCCTGAGTCATTCATCTATTCAGTAATGATTTATTGAATACCTCCTGTGCCCTGGACACTCTGTTAAGTTAAAAATAGAAAAGTACAATCTCTGCCCTCAACCTCGTAGTTGAGATGAAATGGATGTAATCGTGTATACATTGAGCTAGAGTGCTCTGTGGTATGTTCTTTGGTACAGAATGTCAGTAATTATTAATAACAGTAATGACTAACATCGTTTTGAGTGCTTACTTTATGCCAGATGTTATGACAGACCCATTTACTTATAACTCAGTTGATCCTTCAGACAACCAGCCACATGAGCTGTCATTACTTGATTGTCTCCATTTTACACATGAGGAAACTTAGGCTTAGAAAGGCATTTCATCCGTGGTAACTCAGATGAAAAGTGGTAGAGTTGGGATTCGGACTCAGACCTTTCTGGTTATGAAACCTCTGTTCCAGTCCCCAAATTGCTTTGCTTGAGGCCAACATAGAAAATTATTTATAGGGTATTCTGTTGCATTTGTTTTTGTATTTTTTCTATGATAATAGTTCCAGCTGTTAACAGTTTTTCATTCAGTATAATATTGCCCTGTAAAGGAGGTTGGCTCTGATGAATGCCAAAAAAAGTTTCCATTCAGTGTATAACTCCCATTGTAGGAGGATAGGTATAGATGATACTCTTATGGATGGCCCATTTGGGTGTATGAATCCATAAGCTCATGACCTCACATCAGATGGTTTGAAGTAAAGGTCAAGCAATGACAATTCGTGTCTTTTCAGTAAGTTTTGAAATTAATATGGCAGCAGCTGTTTATAAGGGACTCTGATTTTATTTATTAACTAGGGGCTATAGGAGAAATAAAACTTGATTCTCAGCCTTCAAGGAACTTGTAATACAGAAAGGTACTTCTAGTGAAACTGCCAAACTCAGCAGAGCTGAGTGAAACGGAGAGTAAGAAAAGTGTATAGAAAGTTACCAGATGGAGGGCTGGGTGCGGTGACTCATGCCTATAATCCCAGCACTTTGGGAGGCTGAGGTGGGTGGATCACCTGAGGTCAGGAATTTAAGACCAGCCTGGCCAATGTGGTGAAACTCTAACTCTACTAAAAATACAAAAACCAGCTGGGTGCGGTGGTGGGTGCCTGTAATCCCAGCTACTCGGGAGGCTGAGGCAGGAGAACTGACTTGGACCTGGGAGGTGGAGGTTGCAGTGAGCTGGGATCGCGCCACTGCACTCCAGCCTGGTTGGCAGACTGAGACTCCGTCTCAAAAAAAAAAAAAGTTGCCAGATGGAATAAGAAACTATTCATAACTCAGGTTTTGAGGGATAATGTAAATAAGTTGGATGAGAATTAGGCTTAGAGACATAGTTCTGTTGCACATTTCTTACCCTCTTATTCCTTAGTTTCTTCTTCTCTAAAATGGGGGTAGTTAAACCTGTCTTATGTGGCTCATTGAATATTTGGTAAGAACCAAACGGAGATAATATAGAAGAAAAGTGCATTGTTATCTATAAATTATCATGACAGTAGAAAATACTGTATTATTAAGGGAAATGGAAATAAAACTACAATTATAAATAGTAACAAACTAATATGTTACCTTACATGACCTCTCCTCTTTGTTTCATTAGGAGAGTGCCATTCTGCAGTCATTCAAGCAGTAGAAGACTTGGATTTGTCTGAAGTTCTTCCTTTAGGTCGTCAGCATGGTATCTTAAACAGCCTTGAGATAGTATTGAAAAACATTAGTCATCTGATCAGCGCATACCTGCCGAAGATTTTGCAGATATTGCTCTGTATGACAGCAACCGTATCACACATCCTTGACCAACGAGAAAAGGTGAGAGATTCGCTATAGATGCTTTCTTCTTGGGCTCATGGGTGTCTGTGTTGTCTTGGGCATTGAGTTGGGCCTGATTTACTAACACTCTCCCAAGTTCAATCCTTATACAACCCTTTGAAAGTTTTTTTTTTTTTTTTTTTTTTTTTTTTTTTTGAGACGGAGTCTCGCTCTGTCGCCCAGGCTGGAGTGCAGTGGCCGGATCTCAGCTCACTGCAAGCTCCGTCTCCCGGGTTTATGCCATTCTCCTGCCTCAGCCTCCCGAGTAGCTGTGACTACAGGCGCCTGCCACCTCGCCCGGCTAATTTTTAAAATTTTTTTAGTAGAGACGGGGTTTCACCGGGTTAGCCAGGATGGTCTCGATCTCCTGACCTTGTGATCCGCCCGTCTCGGCCTCCCAAAGTGCTGGGATTACAGGCTTGAGCCACCGCGCCCGGCCGAAAGTATCTTCTTAAAACAGTCTTCCACATAGTGGGACTTTTCGCTGTTATAAATATTTACTTATGACCAGAAAATGCAAATTGAATCAAGTGTATATTTAAAAAGAGATGGATTCGTAGTGAGTGGGTTAGTTCTGTTTCTCAGGAATCCAAGTCAAGTGCTTGAGCTGATATTTCTTCAATTTTAATTCCAAGAGCCTAGAAGTATAAGGTATCTTCCAACTCTCATTTCTCCAGGATGGCTGGAAAATGAATAGACCACTGTTACCATCAGCACTGTTATTTTGAGAGTTGCCTGGAAGTCTTTTAAAAGTAGATGCTTACCTACAATAAGTGCAGTGTTTTGAATAAATATAAATAGTAAGATGGGGCAAAACAAACCAGCTGGCCAACTGCCAAAAGGTGCTCAGGAAGTGTTTTCTAATTATATTCAAAACTATTTATGTTTTGTTGAAATAGATCCGTGGACATGAGTGAACTCTTTGGAGTTTAGGGAAATAGTCCATAATCTTGTTTTTTTTTTTTTGAGACAGAGTCTCGCTCTGTTGCCTAGGCTGGAGTGCAGTGGCATGATCCTGGCTCACTGCAACTTCCGCCTCCCAGGTTCAAGTGATTCTCCTGCCTCAGCTTCCTGAGCAGTCCTCAGCTGGGAGTACAGGCACCTGCCACCACGCCCGACTCATTTTTGTATTTTTAGTAGAGACGGGGTTTCACCATGTTGGCCAGGCTGGTCTCGAACTCCTGACCTCAGATGATCCGCCCACCTCAGCCTCCAAAAGTGCTGAGATTACAGGCATGAGCCACCGTGCCCGGCCTCATAATATCTTTTTTTTTTTTTTTTTTTTTTTGAGACGGAGTCTCGCTCTGTCGCCCAGGCTGGAGTGCAGTGGCCGGATCTCAGCTCACTGCAAGCTCCGCCTCCCGGGAGTAGCCTCAGGCCTCAGGAGTAGCTGGGACTACAGGCGTCCGCCACCTCGCCCGGCTAGTTTTTTTGTATTTTTTAGTAGAGACGGGGTTTCAGCCTCAGGAGTAGCTGGGACTACAGGCGTCCGCCACCTCGCCCGGCTAGTTTTTTTGTATTTTTTAGTAGAGACGGGGTTTCACCGTGTTAGCCAGGATGGTCTTGATCTCCTGACCTCGTGACCCGCCCGTCTCGGCCTCCCAAAGTGCTGGGATTACAGGCTTGAGCCACCGCGCCCGGCCTTTTTTTTTTTTTTTCTCTCATAATATCTTATGGACTGAAGGCTTCTGGAAGAAAATGCAACTTGAAGTAGAGCTCCAGACTCAGATTTTTGTTGTTGACTCTCAGTTAATTCCAAATAGGCACAGTTTTAATTTGGCCAAAATTTATTTCATTTGATTTCTAGATATGCCAGTGTACTGCCTGTCAAATATGATCATGATAAGTGCAAATTGACTGCCAAAATTTTAGGCTGCTGGTTTGGGCTGTGCATAGATGTGAATCTGTTTTAGCAATGAAATTATATTCTCTGATAACCAAGATGCAGAGATTTAAAACACTTCTTCCATTTTGGTAGACACCATTTTGTTTTTCTCGTTCTTTCATTCATTTCTTCAGTAAATATTAATTGAGCCTCTACTATGTGTCAGGTACTGTACTAAGCACTGGAAATAGTCAACAAAGCACACAGACATTTATGTTCTTTTATTTGTTCATTAAGTACTTATTGAGCATCTACTGTGTGCCAGACATTGTTCCAGGGAAGGAGTGAGACATGTGAGGACTCAGTATATGGGAGAAAAAGAATGAATGAATGAATAAATAAATAAATAAATAAATAAATAAATATACACATAATTAAAGTAATGTCAGAAGGAAGTACATTCTGGGAGGAGAATAAAATGAGGAGACCCTTCTGCAGGGTCCTGAGGCTCATTCTCGGTGTAACTCTCTCCTGTCAGTACTCTGCCCTGTGAGTTCTAGCTGCCTTTGCCTCCCCAAGTTGCCCAGCTCTGTCTCTTTATCTTGGGGTCACTGGACTCTCCCTGGGCTCTTCCTTCCTGCACTGAGGCCTGAAAACTCTCCAGGCAGTAAGCTAGGGAAATCACAGGGCTCATTTCCTGTGCTTTCCGCCTCTCAGGGATCACTGTTCTCTGCTGCCTGATGTCCAGTGTCTGAAAATTATTGTTTATATATTTTGTTTACTTCCTTAGTTGCTTAAGAGAGGAGGGTAAATCCAGTCCCTTTTACTCCATCTTGGAAGTGCAAAACCACTATAAAGGAGCAGGCAAAACAGTCCTCAGACTAACACAGGACTGGAAATAGCCTACATCCCCAACAGCCACAGTAGAAATCCCGTAATACACAATGCACCAGGGGAGAGTCTTTGGAAGATGTTGCCTCAGTCATGGATCCAAATTAGCACTAGAATAGAGGCTGCTATGGGCTCACTTTAAAAGGTCAAATGTTTTTCAAGTTTGATCCCAGAACAAAGCCCAACATTTTAAATGATTTAAGTGAAAATAAATTTCACAATGTCTGACATGCAGTCAGACATTACCAGGCATACAAAGTAGGAGGAAAATTTTACCCATAATGAGGAGAAAGGGCAATCAATAGAAGCAGATCCAGAAATGACACAGATAATAGAATTAGACAAGGAGGCTGATGCCACCACTTTGGGAAGCCAGGGTGGGAGGATCACTGGAGTCCAGGAGTTTGAGACTAGCCTGGACAACATAGCAAGACCCTATTTTTGCAAAAAGTAAAAAATTAGCCAGGTGCAGTAGCGCACACCTGTACTCAGGAAGCTAAGGTGAGAGGATCACTTAATCCCAGGAGATTGAGGCTGTAGTAGGCCAAGATCAAACCACTGCATTCCAGCATGGGCAACAGAGTGAGACTCTGCCTCTAAAAAAAAAAAAAAAAAAAAATTGGACAAGGACATTAAAATAGCTATTATAAAAACACTCTATATATTAGAGAAAGTAGAAGAAATCATGAGCATGTTAAGGAGAGACATGGAAGTTGTGCAAAATTTAATGTAAGATAAGGAAATATAATAGAAAGTGACCAGTGTGGGGGTGGATAGGTGCTTCATTTACTAGGATGGTGAGGGTCCTCTATAAAAAGGTGATCTTTGAGCTTACACCTCACCATGAGAAGAACATTCCAGGCAAGGAAAATGACTAGTGCAAAATCCCTGGTTGGGAATGGTCTTGACATGTTGTAAGAATAGACCATGCTGTGGTGGCTAGAGCACCAGGAGCAGGAAGAGTCATGTAAGGTAAGGGTGAAGAGGTAGGTCGTATGGGCTCTGTAGGACCTTGTAGGCTATGACAAGGGGTTGAATTTATTTCTAAAGATAACGGAAACTGCTGAGAGGCTCAAAGCAGGTGAGTGGTAAGGACTGTGTAGTGTTTTAAAAATATTGCTTTGGTGGCTTTGTGGAAAAGGGACTATGGGAGGCCAAGAATGGAAGCAGAAAAGAGGTCTTAGAAAGTTCTTTCTCTGTTAAATGAGAGCATAATAAGGGCCACGGGAAGAATTAAGTGAGAACCTGTTTATGCCTTGTAGCAAGTGATAGTGACTTTATCTGTATATGAATACATTAAATTTTGAAAGGTTTGCCTGTGTAGTGCCTTCACATTTTTGGTTAACTTAGAAGTTACTTAGTAATGCAGCCTCACTCCCAAGTCAATAATCAGTAACTCAAAGGATCATTTATGCAATATCACAGTTCATTAGTTAATGAGATTTTAAGCTTGTTGACAGATATGAGCTTTCTTAGATTTTCCTTTGAAATTCTTGGACCCATCCAAGGAATTCCTTAGTGAATTATTGCACAGTAGTTTTGCTTAAGTGAGTTAATGTTCTACATTTATGTGCTTCAGCTCAGTTATATATTTACTTTTTTTGTGTCTTTCCTTCAGGGCATTGATCGGCATTGAAAGATACTTGAAAATTGTTGGTTTTGGGGTTTTCTTGTACATTTAAGCAACAATGTAACTTGTAAACACATACAAACTCAATCATATTGACTGTTCCTCAAGGAATTAAAGTGTATGATTGCTCATTTTCAGGGTTTTTCTCCAGTTTATTCAACAATTATTGAGTAAATTGGGCAGCTGGTGCTTTAGTTACAGAAATGAATAGAACATGCAGATTGTACCCAATGGGAAGGGTGGTTGGTGGGAATGGGAGACGGGTGGGGAGTGTCTATTTGATATCATGTTTGCAGTTGTGAGCTTCATGTTTCCTCCGGATACCATGTTTTTTCAAATATCAGGGATGATTTTTATCTTTCACTAAACTTGATGCAGCTGATGAAAATATTGCTTGTTGCAGCAGAGCAGAATGACTTGTAACTACATCACCTGTGCTTGCTTACGGTCAATTCCTTTGTGACTTGCATAATAAGATAATAAGCTAAAAGTAGACCATATGTGAGATTCCTCAGGCTTGCTCAGCAAACTAATGACATCCTTGTTCATATTTACTTGAATTTAAAATGTGCTATATCAGATTCAAATACCTCTGTTGGTCAGATTATCAGATTTTCATGATAAGTAATTTTCCTATTGATTTTCTTCATGTTATCTTGGCCATAAGACTTGATATTCACTATATGAGAGCATTTGTGTTGTCTTTATAAATTGCAAGGTGACTTTTAGGTTTTAATGTAGGTAATTAAGGTGATATATAAAAATAAATTATCACTTTCATGTCTAGAGCCCACAGTTTACTAATCAAGTGGGAAAACAATCAGGGGTTGAATCTTCTCCCTTTTTTTTTTTTTTTAAACATTCTGTGCTAGGAAAAATCCCTCTGAGGCCCTTGTCCCTCCTCTGCTTGGCCTAAAGCTCTTCATTCTTTAGTACCCAGTAGAAATCTGCCTATTCCATGAAGCTCTGTCCTGAAATTTGTAGTAATTCCTCCTACTGAAATATCTTTGGGCCAGGCGCAGTGGCTCACGCCTGCAGTCCCAGCACTTTGGGAGGTCGAGACTGGTGGATCACCTGAGATGGGGGGTTCGAGACCAGCCTGACCAACATGGAGAAACCCTGTCTCTACCAGAAATACAAAATGAGCTGGGCATAGTGGCACATGCCTGTAATCCCAGCTACTCGGGAGGCTGAGGCAGGAGAATCACTTGAACCCAGGAGGCGGAGGTTGCGGTGAGCCCAGATTGTGTCATTGCACTTCATTCTGGGCAACAAGAGTGAAACTGCATCTCAAAAAAAAAAGAAAAAGAAAGAAAGAAAGAAAAAAGAAATGTCTTTGGCATTTTCAGTCTCTTATATACATTCAATAAATTTGCCTTTAATAAGATTTTCAGTTGAATTGAGGTCACGACCGTGGCTGGCATGCCACTGGAGCCATTAGTAGGGACTCAATAAATTGTCCTACTCTGAGCCTGAACATTGGCTGTGAATTTGTGATTGTATAACTCACAGGGAAGGAGATGCCAGTGGAAGTAGCAATGTTTGTTATTTTAAAGGTTTGCTTTTACTTCACACTCATTCCAGCGTCTATGCCTCTAAACCGACAAATCATATTTCTTTCTAAATTGCATTTTTCTTTGAACTATGTATATTGAAATCTTCCTATCCCTTGATTCAGTCACCTCATTCTCTTGCTGTACAAAGTATTTCACTGTATGGGAAAGTCATAAATTCCTTAACTAGTCCCCTAGGCTAATTTTAACAAGAATAATTTATAACTTCTAGTCTTATAAAAGGTAAAATAATAAGTATGAAAATAAATAGAAAATGACTTTCATTTGAAATGAAGATTTAGTTTTTCCCCCCTAATATAAGGCATTATGTTGGGAAAAAAAAGAAAAAAAAAAATTGCTTTGTTTAGAATTCTCTGTTTGTGGGAATAAATCAGGATTTTACTTGAATAAAACAGTAAAACAATATAGAATACAAAACAACTATTCCAGTTGTAATAATGTTTTTTCTTAAGGATAACTAGTGTGACTACTAGGCAGTGATATTGTTTTAAGACTCTGCTTTCTTTTCTTGTTCAATGAGAAAAGTAAGACAATTTGCTTTGTTGGTGTTCCCATATAAATCAAGTCAACAGATTTAGTAATAGGATTTCCAGTTTGATTCTTAGCCACCTGAGCAAGAGTGCCTCTCTGAGGAATCAGGGATAAAAATGATATATATGTATTTTTTAAACAGAAGATCTTTGTTTTACAGATACAGCTGAGATTTATTAATCCATTGAAAAATTTAAGACGTCTTGGAATCAAAATGGTAACTGATATCTTTTTGGACTGGGAATCATATCAATTTAGAACAGAAGAAATTGATGCTGTGTTTCATGGTGCAGTTTGGCCCCAGGTAAATCTCAATTTCTACATCTGCCTGTGTGCCTTCTGCTTTTTCCTTTATTACTAATTCACCAACATGGCTACCACCCAGACATGAATGCTTACCTGGGTCTTTTCTTTTACATCGAGCCCTTCTTTCTGGAAGTTTTTAGAACACTTTTCTTTGCCTTCACTACCACCTAAAACTCAAGAGTTAGTTTCTGCTATACCATAGCATTTACACTTAAGGCTCAACTGAATATGAATGTGTCTCTTTAGCAACTGTAACATAACTTTTTTTTTGAGACAGAGTCTCGCTTACTGCAACCTCAGCCTCCCAAGTAGCTGGAATTACAGGCATGCACCACGATGCCCAGCTAATTTTTGTATTTTTAGTAGCGATGGAGTTTCGCCTTGTTGGCCAGGCTGGTCTTGAACTCCTGACCTCAGGTGATCTGTCTGCCTCGGCCGCCCAAAGTGCTGGGATTACAGGCGTGAGCCACTGCGCCCGGCCTGTAACATGATTTTTATAGCACCTCACATAGCATTGCCTCTGGCTTTTGACAAGCGTGAGGGAAAACACACAGGTGTTTCTATTACATACTTCCTATTTTGATTTCTCTGGTTGTAACCCCTTGGTGATGATAACTGGTACAGGTATAGACTGAAGGAGAGATTTGATTTTAGGAAATGTTTCTAGGTGTTGGAGGTCCCAGTCATTTCCAACACTCTGAAACCTAAAATACCATTTCTTTTCAAGTGTCTAGCACTTCCATGCATCACCTTTGCCATTTTTCCTATGTAGATGTTCTTTTGGATCTCTTTATACTTTTTCTTATTCTGTCATTTGGATGTTAATCTCTGTCCCTTGTCTTTTTCATCCTCTGCTGTGATTTCTGTGCTTGTTATTTGTGGTTTTTCTGTAATTTGGTATATGTATTTGGTATTCTGTTTTTTACTTTGTCTCCTAGATCAGCAGGCTTGGATCTGAGAGTCAATATTCTCCTACTCCTCTGCTGAAACTGATCAGTATCTGGAGCAGAAACGCAAGGTATAACCTTTCTTTTTTCCTTCTTTAAAAGGGACAATGTTTTAGATGAATCTGGTTAAAGCAGTCCAGGGAACTAATAATGTAATTTATGGTCTTTCCGTACAGTGAACTACTTTTGATACAGTTAAAGAGAATGAGACAGCTGAGTAAAAGCAAGGAAAGATCTGAAAATACATAGTTTAAAGAAAAATATAGCCATGCATGGTGGCTCACGCCTGTAATCCCAGCACTTTGGGAGGCAGAAGCAGGATTGCTTGACCTCAGGAGTTCGAGACCAGTATGGACAATGTAGTGAGGTCTTGTCTTTACTGAAAATCAAAAAATTGGCTGGGCATGTGGCACATTCCTGTAGTTCTAGCTACTTGGAGGCTGAGGTGGGAGGATCACTTGAGCCCACAAAGTCGAAGCTACAATGAGTCATGATCATGCCGCTGCATTCTAGCCTGGGAGAAAGCGAGACCCTGTCTCAAAAAAAAAAAAAGATAAAAAGATAAATTGCTAGACAATATATATAGTGTGATACAGGAAGGTATGTGTCTGTGTATATACATATGAAATGAAGTAGAAACTGTCCAGAAGGACACTTGAGAACTATTAACAATGTGGCCATAGCACGTGGAGGTTTGGGTGGACCAGAGCAGGGAGAGGAGACTTTTCATAATACATCTTTTGGACTGTTTGAATTTTTTACAATAATTAAAAAGTAAAAATAGGTAAAATAACATCTTACAAAGTAAAGAAAATTTTAGAGTATGTATTACAGCTAAAACTGATACTTTTTTGGTAATTTTTACAGTTTGATTAAAACTTGAAAATTTTAAGTATTAGAGTTGATAGAGATGTTCTTCCAATGTATGTAATAATTA
Organism: Rhinopithecus bieti; assembly: GCF_001698545.2. Lineage (NCBI taxonomy): Eukaryota > Metazoa > Chordata > Mammalia > Primates > Cercopithecidae > Rhinopithecus > Rhinopithecus bieti. The sequence continues at coordinate 2,049,231 of NW_016808815.1, forward strand.
TGTCAGCAGTTTGATTTGGCCTGGCATAGGGAGAAACAGAATGTGAAACACACCAGATAGTTATATCATCACATAAGTATTATCATTTTCTGCATGCTTGCTTAAAAATAAATGCTGACTTGTAATTGGCATTCTGTGTGTTTTTCCCAGTTCCCACTGAAAATCAGGAAAACCTCACAAGCTTTCTAGATTTTCTAGACGATTGTCTTCTTTGTGAAACTCAATCTAAATGTACATTCAGCTCTCATGGTCAGAAAAGGTTTTATTATTGATTCAGTGATGTTAAAATCATAGTCTTGGTTTTTACAAGATTGGAATCATACTGTATAACTGGCTTTTGATTTTGTTTTTTTCATGTATCTTTATGTCATGAATATTTCTTCATGTTATTAGTCTTCAAAAACAAACCAAAAACCTTGACATTGTCTTCCTCAGGAAAACTTGTCTATTTTACTAATAGTAAGGTCTCTACATTTATTCCCCAATTTGATGCGGCAATTTTATATCTTTATCATTGGACATTTGTAAGCGACACTTCATAGGCATACTTGAGAAATGTTGTATGTAGTTTTGTCATTTCCATGCAAATAAGCCATAAAGGACTTTCATCCAGGAAGACTTTACAATAGAGACTCATTTTCATATTCTTTGGGACCTTATTCAAGGTATTGAGCCACATTGTTGGATGCCACTTCATTCTTTTCTGCAATTTCTCATGTTTTGGTTGGGTAAATAGAAGCCACATAACAATGGAAGAGTTAGGCAGCAGAACCTTTTTTTTCCTTTTATACTTAACACTCACCTGAAAGAAATCTCTAAAATTGTTGACTTCCCTTGGAATCCACATAGCAATAGATATGCATATAAAGTTGTGTGTAGAAGAATTAATGAATGAATATTTCAGAACCCCTTCAATGGGAATGTTACTTTTTAATAAAAAAAAAAATTAGATTTTGAAGTGTAGTTCCTGTTTACATAGTGTCAATTAGAAATTAAAACAGATTTTTCATCTATAGAGAAGTCTAGCATTTTACTAGCTTATAAGTAAGTTTAAATTTTCTCAGAAATTAGGTGAACTCAAGACAGCAAAAACTTACTAACTAGGGTGAGCATATACTTTTTTGTCCACATTGAAAAACTCCTGAGGATGAGAAGAGATATAATAAATAAGTCAAAACAGCCAGTGTAAACCGGGACTGTCCCAGGCCCCTTTCTTAGCTGCTCTGGTTCTAGTCACTGCAGCCCCAGCATAGCACAGTCTCTTCTTCCTGCATACTCCTTCCCGCTCTGTAAGGCCCTGTCATCACATACTGCCTTTGTTGTTATCATCTGTCTTCATAACTTATTATCCACAGCTCCTTCAGGTCAAAGACCGTGTCTCATTTATTACTCCACAGAGGGTTACACATCTTCATCCATGTGTAGTTGATGATCATTGCATGTTGTTTGAGTGATTGGAATTGCTGATTGAGCCATGCACGTTAGCATGTAGCATGCTCGTTGTACTGTGGCAGCAAGTTACGTTGGTCAAGGGAAAACGGTTTGGTCGCTGGGAAGTTGCATTGTATCTGAATGGGCTCTTGCTAGGACTTTACCTGCAGTTGAAAGCAGTTCTCTTCCCTTTTCTGCTAGAAAAAGTTTAAGACAACAAAACAACATAGTGATTTAAGAGCACAGTATCTGAAGTCACACTAACCTAGCTTCAAATCCTAGCACCACTGTGTGTTCTTTTGGTCAAGTTGGCCTCTGAGCCTCAGTTTCATCACCTGTAAAATGGGTATAATACCCATTTATTGGTGAAGACCCACTTCATTGATAATAGAGGTGATAATATATAATATAAAGTGCCTTGTGTAGAGCCTGCCCGTACTATGCACAATATTTGTTGGACAAAAAGATGTATGAATATAACCTCTTAGAACTTTTCTGTCAGTTTGTCAATGCTAAGTATGTTAAAGAGCTCAAGCTCTTCCCGCCCCCCGACCCCAGTGATGATGAATTGAAAAAGGCAAACTATCTGAATTGTTTCTGTTTGACCTTCCTAGTAATTGTTAGGATTGCATTTCTGACTGAATCAACTGCTGGTTTACCCTTGGCTGGAAAGCCTTTGTCTCTCTGCCCTTGTTGGTACATTTGCCTTAGGAAAGATATTTATAACTTTCATGTGAGTCTTTCATTATTGGAGATGGATTCATCCCCGTCTCCCAACATTGAATGTTCCATATCCTGATCAATAAATGTTTGTTTGGTCTATACTCCTAACTCCTATGTTCTAGTACATAGGGTTTTATGTGAGTATTTAAACATTCGCGTTCTAGAAAGCTTGTAATTGAAAAGTAGTCTGTTTTCAGTAAGTCTCTTTTAGAAAGAGCTTAGACATTGGAGTTAGATTGTGATTCAAATCTCAGCTCTATTATTAGCTCAGTGGCTTCAGACAAATCTGTTTTCTCATCCATAATGTGGGGATAATGATACTACCACATAGAAAGGTTGTGAGAATTAAATGAGAAATATATATAAAGTGCCTAAGTAATATGTTTGTAAGGTAATACTTAGAATTATTATCCATCGAATTTTAGATTTAATGTAATTCTCCTTTGAATAATCTTATTAATGTGGATACACACACACATATGCATATATATTTGTTAAACTCATGGTGAAAATTCATATGGACATGTTTTTAGAAGTGAACACATTGAGAATAAGATGATTACTACAATGTTTTTTCTTCCAGGTATTTCCCTTTGCTGGCTAAACAGAAGCCTGGGCGCCCAGAATGTGATATCCTGACCAATGTTTTTGCAATTCTCTCAGCAAAGAATCTTTCTGATGCCACAGCTACTATTGTAATGGACATAGTTGATGACCTTCTTAACCTTCCAGATTTCGAGCCCACAGAAACAGTTTTGAACTTGCTGGTAACTGGATGTGTATACCCTGGCATAGCAGAAAACATAGGTGGTATGTATGATGACAAAGCAGATAATTCTTAGACTTCTGATGTAGCAATTGTTTCCTCAGAAGAGAAAAAAGATCAGTATAATCTGACTCACTTGAGAGCATATGCTCATAAGTTTCTTTTCTCTGGGAACTAATACTAATTTATATAAACTGAATTTTCTTTGCAGTTATAAGAATAGATTATTTACTCTTCAAGAAGTCTCAACTCTCCTCCAGGAAATTATGAAAATGATTTCTACTGTCATGTCTCTACATTCTTCTTACCATATTATCCCAAATAATTCCCTTACTATTACCAAAAAATGGTTTAAATAAAGCCTCAAAGGTCTCTTAAATAAGTTCTTGATTTAACTAGTAATATAGCTATTTTAAGTAAGAAGAAAGTTGTTTATTTAGAATCAAAATTTAACTAAATGTTCATAGTGGTTGAGTGCTTTTCTTATCATCATGAAGATTTTGTACAGTTATGCCTTAAGAGAGTTTATTAAAATCAAAACATTAATCATTATCTATTTCAGAGTCTATCACAATAGGAGGAAGATTAATTCTACCTCATGTACCTGCAATTCTTCAGTATCTCAGCAAAACCACAATAAGTGCAGAAAAGGTGAAAAAGAAAAAGAATAGAGCACAAGTCAGTAAAGAGCTTGGCATTCTTTCAAAGTAAGTGACATGTTGATACTTAAAAGATAACATTACCATCCTTGGTTTTAACTTTTTAAAAAATTACTGTCTTGACCAGGTGTGGTGGCTCACGTCTGTAATCCCAGCACTTTGGGAGGCTGAGGTGGGTGGATCACCTGAGGTCAGGAGTTCAAGACCAGCCTGACCAACATGGCAAAACCCTGTCTCTACTGAAAATACAAAAGTTAGCTGGGCCTGGTGGTGGACACCTGTAATCCCAGCTACTCGGGAAACTGAGGCAGGAGAATCGCCTGAACCCAGGAGGCGGAGGTTGCAGTGAGCCGAGATCGCACCACTGCACTCCAGCCTGGGTGACAGAGTGAGACTTTGTCACAAAATAAAATAAAATAAAAATTTAAGAAATTACCTTGTTTTCAGGTGTTTGAACCTGGCAATAAGGAGCTAAAATTTTTTTTAGTATTTTGAATCCCCTTTATTTTAAGTTAATGCAGAATTCCCTTTCTCTGCTGGAATACTTACTACAAACCGTTCATAGCATCTGCCTTTGTTTAATAAAATTAAGGGGAACAGATTTTTCAAAATCCTAAAGTAGACTAATAGATTTGTTTGTTTAGCCTTTGTGTATTTTGAGTTTTGTGGAATTACAATTTTTTACTCTTTAGTGTAATGATAAAAATAATTAACTTGAAAGAGCAGATTGTTCTGTTTTTTGTCAGGAAGATCTCACAAGGGTTTTTAAAGAGTCTGTTTGGCAGTAGACCTAGGAGTCTGTTGTGATTTTGGTAAAGGGAAACGTTGATAAACCTGAGTGCAAGAAACAATTCTATCTTAATTTTAAATTGACCATTACAAGGCTTAGTTGTTGAAAATATATTTTTTCTGTTATTTAAAACAGTATCAACAAAAAATGATCTGTTCGAATCTTCTAGAAACTTCTTTGCAATGCTTTTTAAAATACTGTTGTATTTCTAAGTTATGCAGAATGGGAAATCATACTAAATACACTCATTAAATTTCATCCCAGGCTATGTGGTAGTAGAAAGATGATGAGAAGAGATTAGGTGCCAGAAAGACGAGAGTTTAAAAGACCTGCTGTACTTCTTTCTAGCTGTGAGACATCAGTTTCTCTGAGTTTCAGTTATTCTCTGGGCATAATGAGGCTGACGATTCCTATATTGCAGGGCTATTATGGGTGTTAAATTGAAATACTGTACATAAACCCTTAAGTCTGGGCACTTAAAAATGTTGTTTCTTTGCAAAATAAAGCAATTACTAATTGCCAAATTACAGGACTGGAGTTCACTCTAACCCACCTATTCACCTGTTTACTGTAACCCACACAATCAGATATTGCAAAATAAATAGAATAGTAGCCATGAGCTTGGTGTTGGAGAGGGTTAAGAGTGAGCACAGCTAAGTAACTGAGGTAAACTTTTTATACATGCACACATACCTAAAAGCTAGCTGTGTATTGGAATGCTAAAACTGTGTCTTTAGTCACTGATGTTTTCTACAAAAGTTTAACTTCTTAGAGAAATATTCCTGTATATGGTCCTTACATACTTGTTTTTTCCTTCTTTAGGATCAGCAAGTTTATGAAAGACAAAGAACAAAGTTCTCTACTCATTACGCTTCTCCTTCCATTCCTCCACCGTGGCAATATTGCTGAGGTAAAAACTCATAGGACACTTACTCTGTCTATAGAGTGGCGCTTTATCTCTAGGTTCACTTGCGAGCAGCACTTTTACTGGCTAGATTTTGTGATGCATTTGTCCCAAGGAACTTAAAAGACTTTATATAGAAATACAAAAATTAGGCCAGGCGGGGTGGCTCACGCCTGTAATCCCAGCACTTTGGGAGGCTGAGGTGGGTGGACCACCTGAGGTCGGGAGTTCGAGACCAGCCTGACCAACACGGAGAAACCCCATCTCTACTAAAAATTCAGAATTAGCCGGTGGCACATGTGGTGACACATACCCGTAATCCTAGCTACTCAGGAGGCTGAGGCAGGAGAATTGCTTGAACCCGGGAGGCGGAGGTTGCTGTGAGCCCAGACTGCGCCATTGCACTCCAGCCTGGGCAACAAGAGTGAAACTCCATCTCAAAAAAAAAAAAAAAAAAAAATGAATTAATTCAATAAATAAAATTTAAAAATGAGAGGGAAAAGCTTAGGACCAGACACTAGGAATGGGGGCAGGCAGGCAAGAAAAGTGGAGACATCATCATCTACAACAATAACAAAGTACTAGCCCCTTTGTTTCCCTTGTTTAGCTTCTGATTCATTTCAGGCATTTTTCTTTCTCTAACAAGCCTGGAACCTAAGAAGTGCATTGTGTAAATTTTTTATTTTTGAGATGGAGTTTCACTCTTGTTGTCCCAGGCTGGAGCACCATGGCACAATCTCGGCTCACTGCAACCTCCGCCTCCTGGATTCAAGCAATTCTTCTGCCTCAGCCTCGAGTAGCTGGGACTACAGGCGCCTGCCACCACCCCCAGCTAATTCTTTTGTATGTTTTGTAGAGACAGGGTTTCACCATGTTGGCCAGGCTGGCCTCGAACTCCTGACCTCAGGTGATCCGCCTGCCTCGGCCTCCCAAAGTGCTGGGATTACAGGCATGAGCCACTGTGCCCGGCCTCATTGTATAATCTTAATTGTAGATCACAGTGGCAAAACGGAATAAAAACCAGACTTTTAATATTCAGACACAGCTAAGTGTTCCTGATATGATTTGCAAACCACAGTTCAGTCTTAATTAAGAGTCCTCCAGTGGCTCATGCTCATTTGTCAGACTTCAGTAGTGATACTAAACATTTCTCACCACACAGTTGTTCAATTTAGAAGACCATAGATCTGTAGACAACCAGAAGTGTATACAATTGGTCCTCTGTATTCACATTTCCACATTGTGGATTCATCCAACCATGGATGAAAATATTTGGAGAAATAACAATATAATTATAAAAATGATACAAATTTTAACCAGCTGGGCATGGTGGCTCATGCCTGTAATCCCCGCACTTTGGGAGGCTAAGGCAGGCAGATCACGTGGTCAGGCGTTCAAGACCAGCCTGGCCCATATAGTAAAACCCCATTTCTACTAAAAATACAAAAATTAGCCGGGCATGGTGGCATGTGCCTGTACTCCCAGCTACTCAGGAGGCTTAAGCAGGAGAATCACCTGAACCCAGGAGGTGGAGGTCGTGGTGAGCCGAGATCATGTCACTGCACTCCAGAATGGACAAAAGAGACTCCACCTCGAAATGAATAAATAAATAAAATCAAAATAAAAATGATGCAAAGTTTAAAAATGAAGTATAACAACCATTTACATAGCATTTACATTGTATTGGGTATTATAAGTAATCTAGAGGTGACTTAAAACATACAGAAGGGTGTGTGGGTAATATGCAAATACCATGCCACTTTATATAAGGGACTTAAACATCCTTGGAGTTTGGTATTTTTTGGGGTTCTGGAACCAGTCCCCCTTGGATACTGAGGGACTACTGTACTTCAGCAAGCTCATTTTCTTGTATCTTTTTTGATTAGACAATAGAAGAAATTATGTTTCAAAACTACATATATTGCTTATTAGAATTAAAGGAAGAAACTGGTTCACACATTCTTAAGGATTTTACATCAAATTAAAATGCTAAAACTTTTAAAAGATGATAAAATAATTTTTCCAATTATTACTTTCACATCTTATTTGTAATTGTTTTCTCTGTTGTAATATATTAAAGTATAATTTGACCAGTTTATAACTTACTGAAATATGACTTCTCTTCATATTTCTTCTCAAGGATACAGAGGTTGATATTCTGGTGACAGTACAAAACTTGTTAAAGCATTGTGTGGACCCTGCAAGCTTCCTCAAGCCTATAGCAAAACTTTTCTCAGTTATTAAGAACAAACTGTCAAGAAAATTGCTTTGTACAGTTTTCGAGGTCTGTACTATTCATTTTTACTCCAAATCACCCTTTTTTAAAAAATGTAATTATGACTTATAAACCATATTAGGGGCTTTCTTCATGCCAGGGTGATGTTTTTATACGAATTTGAGTGGGGACAGGGAACTGAGGGGAGGAGGGCAGAAAAGTTAAGGTAATATACTGTTTTCTTTCCTTGCAGACTCTTTCTGATTTTGAGAGTGGGTTAAAATATATTACTGATGTTGTCAAGGTAAGAAAGAAGGGTTCTGTTTGGCTTCAAAAGTATTATCATTTTTGTTTACTTAAGATTTATATACCTTCATTTATATAATTTCAATGACATTTCTTATAGCTTAACGCCTTCGATCAAAGACATCTTGATGATATCAACTTTGACCTTCGCTTTGAGACTTTCCAGACGATCACCTCTTATATTAAAGAAATGCAAATTGTGGATGTTAACTACCTAATTCCAGTTATGCATAATTGTTTCTATAATCTAGAGGTAAGTTATTAGAGCAAAATTCATAAATTATTTTTTATTGGTCTGGTAATACAGCTGCCTAATACAATGACCTAATCTTTAAATTTGTTTTATGAGGGGGGACAAAAGTTTTTAGGATTAAATTTCGTTATGTGAACAATCTTTTGTCTGGCAAAACACTTATTCTCATGATTGGAAAGGCAAATATTGTGAATAAAATAACACATATGAAAGCATTTTGAAAAAAATCAATAAGTTATGTATTACAATAGGGAAGTCCATAGAGATGAAGTACATTAGGTCACTAAAGGCTGCAGAAAGGGAGGAATGGGGCGTGATTTCTAATGGGTATAGGGTTTCTTTTGGGAGTGATGAAAATGTTCTGGAATTAGTGGTGATGATCACACAGCCTCCTGAATATACTAAAAACCATTGAATTGTACATTTTTTTTTTTTTTTTTGAGACAGGATCTTGTTCTCTCAGCCAGGCTGGAGTACAGTGACGTGATCTTGGTTCACTGCAGCCTCCGCCTCCGGGTTCAACCAATTCTCCCACCTCAGCCTCCTGAGTAGTAGCTGGGATTACAGGGGCATGCCACCACACCCACCTAATTTTTGCATTTTAGTAGAAACAAGGTTTCATCATGTTAGCCAGGCTGGTCTCAAACTTCTGACCTCAGGTGATCTGCCCATCTTGGCCTCCCAAAGTACTGGGATTATAGGTGTGGGCCACAATAGCCAGCCAAATTGTAAATTTTTTAAAAGGGTGAATTTTTTGGTGTATCAGTTACATCAATTTTTAAACATGTAACTATACTAATTGAAAATTATCCCTTTTAATTGAAGTTATAAGAGAAATAAAAGTGTTTGGATTATATTAAGTGCTATGTTGCTGAACTGAATTAAAATCCAAAAATGCAGAAAATGAAACCTTTGATTATTGTTAACTGTGTAGTAGGATCAGTAATCTCTTTGTGGCATTTTATAGTTATTCATCTAATATTAAGGATTATGTAATATATGAAAAAATAATTTCCCCATTTTATGCTCATTCTTCATAATCATGCCAAAACTCAGCACAAAAAATTCTAAGTCACTGCCTGGCTGGCTGAGTCAAGGATACCTTCCCTACACTCACTTTGACGTTCTTCAAACCACAAACTCTAGAGCAGCCAGTTCTATCATTTTCAGTAATGACCTGATACTGAATATTGAAAACTGGCTTTAGTGAACCCTTTAGACTGCCTGCATTGGGAGGTAAAACTAATTAACAAGGATATTTCATAGTGCTACCTGAAATTAAATGACACTTCTTGGGAAGCGTGGTTTTTCAGCCATTTACAGTATTATATTCCTCATAGCCCTACATTTGGTTCTCCCTTAGGTATGAAGTATTTGTGGGAACTTGCTTAGTAGGCATTTTTACAAGCACGGTGACAGAATTTTGTAGATGCTTGTACTGGGAAGTAAAATTCCATATTGTAGTTATTAGAGGATAATTTGGTTTTTTTTTCTCTCTTTTTTTTGCAGTTAGGAGATATGAGTTTAAGTGATAATGCCAGCATGTGCCTGATGAGTATCATCAAAAAGCTAGCTGCCTTGAACGTCACAGAGAAAGACTATAGAGAAATCATCCACCGTTCACTCCTGGAGAAATTGAGGAAAGGTCTGAAGAGCCAGACAGAGGTATATAACTTTGTCTTTTAGGCACTACTGTTTGAGGCTGTGTTTTGTTTTGTTTTCCCACATTTGCTACTGTTGTATAGAAAAGTAGTAAGGCTTAGTGCATTTAATGAGAATATTTGATTGAGTACATAGTCACCAGACTTTTAATGGGAGTGGCACTAGAAAGGAGAGCAGTCACTTTTTTTCTTTTTTTTTTTTTGAGATGGAGTCTTGCTCTGTTGCCCAGGCTGGACTGCAGTGGTGTGATCTTGGCTCACTGCAACCTCCGCCTCCCGGGTTCAAGTGATTCTCCTGCCTCAGCCTCCAGAGTAGCTGGGATTACAGGCACGCGCCACCACACCCAGCTAATTTTTGTATTTTTAGTAGAGATGGGGTTTCATCATGCTGGCCAGGCTGGTCTCAAACTCCTGACCTCAAGTGATCCACTCGACTCGGCCTCCCAAAGTGCTGAGATTACAGGCATGAGCCACCATGCCTGGCCACCAGTCACTTTTGATCTAATACAGCTGTCAGGTTTTTTGTTTGTTTGTTTGTTTGTTTGTTTTTTGAGACAGGGGCTCACTTTGTTGCCCAGGCTGGAATGCACCACTGCACCTGGCTGATTTTTGTATTTTTTGTAGAGACAGGATTTTACCATGTTGTCCAGGCTGTTCTCAAACTCCTGGGCTCGAGCAATCCTGACTTTTTTTTTTTTTTTTTTTAACAGTGGAAATATTTTACTTTTAAAATATTATGTCTTTTCTGTTTCCTCATATTATCTCAGAAGCAAATTCTTTTTAAAATAAAATATTTTTTTCTTCACTTCATATTTACAGAGTATTCAACAGGATTATACCACGATACTTTCCTGTTTAATTCAAACCTTTCCAAACCAACTGGAATTCAAAGACTTGGTACAGCTTACTCATTACCATGACCCAGAAATGGACTTCTTTGAGAACATGAAGCACATTCAGGTAGAAGACAATTCTGCTTTTCCTAACTATGAAATACTTCAAACAGTTCTGCCTCATTTGGAAAGACATGTTTTAACTTTCCGAAAAGGTTTAAGCTTCTCTTTCCTTAGCCTTTATGATCATCATTGAAATTTGTATTAAGATGATCATTTCCTGGATTCTTGATTTCTTTGGTGGTATCACAAACCACAGTTAATAATAGTGTCGCTTTTCTCTGCCTTTTCCTAAGAAGTATAAATATTTTGGGTTCACTGTTAAACAAGTGCTATGGCTTCTATCTCTGAAAGCAAATCAAGGCACAGGTGTTTGCTCATGTAACACATAGACTGTGTTTTCTTTTTTTTTTTTTGAGACGTAGTTTCGCTCTTGTTGCCCAGGCTGGAGTGCAATGGCGCGATCTCAGCTCACTGTATCCTCCGCCTCCAGAGTTCAAGGGATTCTCCTGCCTCATCCTCCCGAGTAGCTGGGATTACAGGCATGTGCCACCATGCCCAGCTAATTTTGTATTTTTAGTAGAGATGGGGTTTCTCCATGCTGGCCAGGCTGATCTCGAACTCTTGACCTCAGGTGATCTGCCCACCTTGGCCTCCCAAAGTGCTGGGATTACAGGCATGAGCCACTGCGCCCAGCCACTCCTTTAATCTATTCATGAAAAGAGAATATGATACTAAAATGGAGCTGTTTGAAGGTGAGATTATTTAGTAACTAATTCATATTTTATCTAACTCATAGATCCACAGAAGAGCAAGAGCCTTGAAGAAACTTGCAAAACAACTAATGGAAGGCAAAGTTGTTCTGTCTTCTAAATCTCTTCAGAATTACATCATGCCTTATGCCATGACTCCAATTTTTGATGAGAAAATGCTCAAGGTAGGTCATTAGATCTAGGAACCAAGGACCTTCTTCCCATACCATGACACACTTTGCCAAAATATAGATGGAGTTGGTGGTGTCTGTGTTGATGTTACCACCGTAATTAGAGGTTTAGAATAGTTCTAAAGCTCTTAGAACTGTGCCTGACACGTAGTAAATGCTATCTAAATGATGGCTATTATCTGTGTTTTTTTCCTATTATTAGCTCACAAAGATCCACCACAAAATATTCTTCCTCCTAGAAATTATCACATTATTAAAATTGCATACTTTTATTTTTGTGTCATAGCACTTAAATCTGGTTAACTACCCTAGTGAGCAGTCATTATTTTCACAAATGACTCACAAGAAGTGAAATGAAATAGTAGGTATCATTAATACCGTACCAGGTACCAGGCACTATTTCAAGTGTTTCGTTCTCACAACAACTCAACCCTCTGGAGTAGGGTAGGGACTATTCTTCAAGTATTATTTTACAGGAGAGCAATCTGAGAAGAAGTGAGGTTATATAACTTTCTCAGAGACGCCCAGAATCAGAACAGATATTCGAACTTAGGGCTGTTTTAACCTTTATATTATATAGTGCCTAGAATGGTACCTGGCACATAGTAAAGACTAGATAAGTAATTATTGATTAAAAAGATTAATGAGGTCAAATGCAGTGGCTCACACCTGTAATCTCAGCACTTTAGGAGGCCAAGTCAGGTGGATCACTTGAGGTCAGGAGTTTGAGACCAGCCTGGCCAACATGACAAAAACCCATCTGTACCAAAAATATAAAAATTAGCCAGGCATGGTGGTGCATGCCTGTAATCCCAGCTACTCGGGAGGCTGAGGCAGGAGGATCACTTGAACCCAGGAGGCAGAGGCTGCAGTGAGCTGAGATTGTGCCACTGCACTCCAGCCTGGGCAACAGAGCAAGACTAAAAAAAGATTAATGAAAGGTGGTATTAAATGATCATATAAATTCAAATCTAATTACAGTGATGGCAGGATTTGGGACTTAAATTTATACTGTTGATTACATAGCTTTATACAATAGCAGATTTCCTCTGTTGTTTCAGGCTATTCAAAATGTTTAAAAGAATTATCTAAGTAGTTAAAAGATAGCTCTCTTATATTCTGGTTTAAAAAGCTAGTAAGCATAACCTAATTGTTTGATGCCATTGAAATATGAATGGCATGTAGACAGGAAAAAAAATAAAGTATACTTAGCTTTTTTTGGTGTTCACATGATATCTCCTTTTTTTGAGATGGAGTCTCACTCTGTCACCTAGGCTGGAGTGCAGTGGCGCAATCTCAGCTCACTGTAACCTCCACCTACCAGGTTCCAGTGATTCTTCTGCCTCAGCCTCCTGAGTAGCTGGGATTACAGGTGCCTGCCACCACACCCAACTAATTTTTGTATTTTTAGTAAAGATGGAGCTTCACCATGTTCACCAGGTTGGTCTGGAACTCATGACCTTAGGTGATGCACCCACCTCGGCCTCTCTAGGTGTTGGGATTACAGGAGTGAGCCACCGTGCCCTGCCAGTATATCCTTTTCTAGCCTTATATTTTTAACCTAATTATGACTTTACATTTCAAGTTGGTTTCTTATTGGTAGCTTTTGACTGGGTCTTGCTTTTTATCCAGTCCAACAACCTTTTAATTGGTATTTAGACCATTCGCATTTAATATGATTATTTATAAGGTTGTGTTTAGATCTGAGTCTTGTTATTTTCCATTTGACCCGATTTTTTCTTTTTTTCTCTTTATCTTTTTTTCTGCTGGATTAACTATACTTTTTTGAGATTTTATTTTATCTCCATTGACTTATTAGTTATTGAGGGATTTTTGCCATAGGTTTTGCCTCTCCATTCATTTTAAACTACACAGTACATTGTTGTCATTTTTGCTTTAAGTAGTCAATTATCTTTTAAGGAGCTCTTTGAAAATAAAGAGAAGGTCTTTTATATTTGCTTACACATTTATAGTTTCTGGTGCTTTTGTTTCTTTGTGAAGTTCCAGATATTCATCTGGTATCATTTTCTTCTTTTAATTATATTTTAAAATTTCTTATTTATTTGTTGTGGCAGGAAACAAAGGAGGATTTTTTTGTTGTTGTTTGTTTTTTGTGTGTATGTGCGTTTCTTGTTTTTTTGTTTTTGTTTGTAGAGACAGGGTCTCCTTTGTTGCTCAGGCTGGTCTTAAACACCTGGCCTCAAGCAACCCTCCCACCCCAGCCTCCAAAGTACTGAAATTACAGGCATGAGCCACTGTGCCTGGATTTCATTTTATTTCTGGCAAGAAGACTTCCCTTAATTTTTAGTGATTCACTCTTGCAGCTTTTGTTTGTCTTTGCTTGTCTTTGTTTTTGCAAGATAATGTTGCTGGGTATAGAATTCTCGATGGATAGGTTTATTGTGTTTTTGTTTTTGTTTTTTCCTTCTAGTACTTCAAAGTTGGTGCTCAACTGTATTCTGGCTTGTATTATTTCCAATGAGAAGTCATTCTTAACTTTGTTCCCCCGAATGTAATGTGTTTGGGGGTTGTTTGTTTTGTTTTGTTTGTTTGTTTGTTGTTGTTATTGTTTGGCCTGGCCCTTGTAGACAGTTTCTGGATTTTTTTTTAAGAAAAAAAGCAGTTTTTTCTTAACTGCTTTTAAAAATGTATCTCTTTACCTTTGGTTTTAAGCCATTTGATTATGAGTACCTTAGTGTCGTTTCTTTTATGATTCTTGTGCTCGGGGTTCATTGACCTTCTTGAATATATAGATATATAGTTTGCATAAAACTTGAAAATTTTCTTTTCTCTCTCTTTTTTTTTTTTTTTTTGGCGACAGAATCTCACTCTGTCACGCAGGCTGGAGTGAGAATGTCACTCTGTCACCCAGGCTGCAGTGGCACAATCTCTGCTTACTGCAACTTCTGCCTTCCAGGTTCAAGCGATTCTCCTACCTCAGCCTCTCTGGTAACTGGGACTACAGGCATATACCACCACTTTTGACTAATTTTATTACATTTTTGGTAGAGACGGGGTTTCGTTATGTTTTCCAGGCTGGTCTCAAACTCCTGACTTCAAGTGATCCATCCGCGATGGCCTCCCAAAGGGTTGGGATTGCAGGGTTGAGCCGCTATTCCCAGCCAACTTGGCAATTTTCGTATATTATTTCTTTAAATATTTTTGGGTCCCCTTCTTGCCTTTGGAGACTCCAGTGTACATTATTAGGTCACTTGAAGTTGTCCCATAGCTCAGAGACTTTTATATTGTTTTGCTTTTTTCATCTTTTTTTTATTTCTGGGTTTTATTTTGTTTCATTTTTCTGCTGCTCTGTCTTCAGGTTCACTAATCTTTTTTTCTGCATTGTCTAATCTGCTGTAAATCCCATCCAGTATATCTTCCCTCTCAGAATTGTCTTTTTTATCTCTAGAAGTTCAATTTCATCTTTTCAAAATATCTTTCATGTCTCTCCTTAACATTCTTATGCTTTCCTCTCACTTCTTTTATTTTTCTAAGTATTAAAGTTTTAACCACTTATAACCATATGAGAATTTTATAAATTATTGCCAAGCCTGCTAGAAAACTTGCACAGGGTCTCACTCTGTCTCTCAGGCTGGAGTGCAGTGGTATGATCATAGCTCACTGCAACTTCAAACTTCTGGACCCAAATGATCCTCGCACCTCAGCCTCCCAAGTACCTGGGACTCCAGGTGTACACCACCGCACCTGGCTAATTTTTAATTTATTTTTTGTAGAGATGGGGTTCTCGTTTTGTTGCCCAGGCTAGTCTCAAGTGATTCTCCCACACTGGCCTCCTGAGTAGCTGGGACTACAGGCAGGCACCACCATGCCCAGCTGTAATTTCTTATTAGGTGCCAGACATTATGAATTTTACCTTACTGGGTGTTGGGTACATTAGGATGTCTTTAAGTATTCCTGAGAATTATTCTCAGATGCAGTTAGGTTACTTGTGAACAGCCTAATTCTTTAGAATCTTGCTTTCAAGCTCTCTTAGGGCAGGAGCAGTCTTTAGTCTATGGCTAATAGGGTCCTGGTACTGAGACACTACCATTCTAAGGACCTAAATACCCAATGCCCTGTGTAGCATGAG
Organism: Rhinopithecus bieti; assembly: GCF_001698545.2. Classification (NCBI taxonomy): domain Eukaryota; kingdom Metazoa; phylum Chordata; class Mammalia; order Primates; family Cercopithecidae; genus Rhinopithecus; species Rhinopithecus bieti. The sequence continues at coordinate 2,064,865 of NW_016808815.1, forward strand.
GTATTTCACTCTGGCTGATGGGACTGTGAACTAGCCTCAACCTTATATGGTCTTTGATGATTGTTTTGCCTGTTCCCTTCTTTGGTTCTGTTCCCGTGTCTTCCTTACTCATGCTTACTGCTCAGTACTCAGCCGAAGACTCAAGGGGCTTGCTCTGTGCAGCTTCCCTCTGTGCAGCTCTTCTCTCTGGTGCTGTGCCCCGTGGACTCTAGCTACCGTAGCCTCAACCCTGTCTTCTAACTCAGGAAGACCACTGGGCTCTTTTTGGTTTCTCTTCCTGTGCTGCAACTTAACGGTTCTCTCCACAGAGTAAATTGGGGTAATTATAAGCCTCACTTTATTTATTTATTTATTTCAGAGATCACTGGCCTGCAGTGGTTGATATCCAAGGTTTGGAAACTGTTGTTTCATGTATTTTTTTTTTTTTTTTTTCCCCCGAGATGGAGTCTCACTCTGTGGCCTAGGCTGGAGTGCCGTGACGTAATCTTGGCTCACTGCAACCTCCGCCTCCCGGAATCAAGCGATTCTCCTGCCACAGCCTCCTGAGTAGCTGGGATTACAGGTGCTCACCACCATGCCCAACTAATTTTTGTATTTTTAGTAGAGACGAAGTTTCACCATGTTGGTCAGGCTGGTCTTGAACTCCTGACCTTGTGATCCGCCCGCCTCGGCCTCCCAAAGTGCTGGGATTACAGGCGTGTGCCACTGCACCTGGCCCGTTTCATGTGTTTTGCCTGCTTTTCTAGTTTAAGGTCTACAGGTAAATCCACTCTCTGTTTTTCATCATGGCCTGAAAGAGATGTCTCTGAGGCAGTGTACTTTTTTTTTTTTTTTTTTGATAAAAGTTGCAGAGTACATGTACAGGATGTGCAGGTTTGTTAACATAGGTAAACATGTGCCATGGTGGTTTGCTGTACCTACTAACCCATCACCTAGGTATTAAGCCCAACATGCATTAGCTAATTTTCCTGATTATCTTCCTCCCTTCGACCCCCACCACCCACAATGTACTTTTGAGGACTGAGTAGCACAATACGTAATTTTTGTCATTTGTCGGTTTTCTACATTGAATTTATTTCATTCGCTTTCTGTAGTCTTGAACCCATTAAGGACGTCTGAGTGGAAAAGAGTCCAAAATATGTTAATAGCCTTTAAAAGATGATGTAATTCCTTTAAATGGATAACATGTTTTCCTAGGGTTAGAGGGAAAAATGAGCATAGTTTGGGCATTCTTTCTCTTCTGTAATTACCGAGAACCTACTAAGTTTTTCAATATCCTGAGTTAGCCTTGCATTTTATTAGCAAATCTTTGTTCTGCATTGACACTCTGGATTTATTTTACAGCATGAAAATATAACCATTGCTGCCACAGAGGTTATTGGAGCCGTTTGCAAACATCTCTCTTGGTCAGCATATATGTATTACTTGAAACATTTCATTCATGTCTTACAAACGGGACAGATCAATCAAAAACTGGGTGTCAGGTATGGTCAAACTTCTTATTTTTGTTTTGTTTTTTAAATGTAATTTTAAAATATTTTCTGAATTAGTCTTTCTGTATCTCAGTTTACTTTTATCTTGTATTAAGAAGGTTATGCTAATACTTGTTAAAATTAAAAGTGCTAATAAAATAATTTTAATGTTTATTGGTGTTTAAATTTCCTCTCCTTTTATAGTCCAATGATATTAATAATCAAATGAACATTTCTGTGTACTTTTTTTTTTAACAGTTTGCTAGTAATAGTGTTAGAAGCATTCCACTTTGACCACAAAACTCTTGAAGAACAAATGGAAAAAATTGAGAATGAAGAAAGTAAGTTTCTTAAACTTTTTTCGTTTTTTTGTTGTTGTTATTGTTTTTGTTGTTGTTTTTTGAGACGGAGTCTCTCTCAGTTGCCCAGGCTGGAGTGCAGTGGCACGATCTCAGCTCACTGCAAGGTCCGCCTCCCAGGTTTGCGCCATTCTCCTGCTTCAGCTTCCTGAGTAGCTGGGACTACAGGCGCCCGCCACCTCGCCCGGCTAATTTTTTCGTATTTTTAGTAGAGACGGGGTTTCCCTGTGTTAACCAGCATGGTCTCAATCTCCTGACCTCGTGATCCACCCGCCTCGGCCTCCCAAAGTGCTGGGGTTACAGGCGTGAGCCACCGTGCCTGCCCCTTAAACTTTCTTAAACAGGATTTTTATCTTATTCTTGGATAGTTTATGATAATGAGTTAAAGATGGTGACAGTCAACTTATTCCCTTTGTCTGCTCTTACTAGCAATGGCCAGTTAATGAGTCAGGAGGGAAGCTAAAATGAATGGTTTAAGTATTCTTGGAAAACTTTATTTAACAGAAGAGAAGGTTAGTCTAAATTGTGTCAGTGAAAAAATGTGAGCTGTAGATTATTTATATAGAAATCCAATTTTATCACCTTCTTGTGTGAAAAGAGCATTACACAATGAATGGAAAGAAAGTGTAAGAAAATGAGTAATTAAAAATTAGAGCAGCAATTGGTGGAAAATCAACTGGATACAATGGAAAAAAATCAACAAAGCTAAAAATAAATAAGTATTTGAAAAGATTATAAATTGGACCAGGGACAGTGGCTCACAACTGTAATCCCAGCTACTTAGAAGATTATAAATTGGCAAATGCCTGACAAGATTGATCTGTAAAAATAGAAGATGTAATAAACATTACTAGGAATTAAAAAGGGTCACAATTAAGTCAAAAGGTATCTTTGTATTTATAAATTTGAATACTTGGCTGAGATGTACAAATTCTTAGAAAATATAATACAAAACTGACTTTAGAAGAAAATAGAAAATCTAGATAGATTTCTAACCATTAAAGGAATTGAATGCACAGTTAGGCTGGGGCATGGTGACTCATGCCTATAATCCCAGCACTTTGGGAGGCCAAGGCAGGTGGATCACTTGAGGCCAGGAGTTCGAGACCAGCCTGGTCAACATAGCAAAACCCTGTCTCTACTAAATATACAAAAAATTAGTTGGACATGGTGGTGCACACTTGTAATCTCAACTACTCAGGAGGCTAAGGCACGAGAATTGCTTGAACCCAGGAGGCAGAGGTTGCAGTAAGCTGAGATCACACTACTGCACTCCAGCCTGGGTGACAAAGCAAGACTCTGTCTCAAAAAAAAAAAAAAAAAAAAAAAAAAAAAAAAAAATTGAATCTGCAGTTAATCATCTGATGAAAACACCAGGCACAGATTGGTTTATAGCTAAGTTTTACCAACCATTCAAGGGGTAGATCATTTCAACCTATACCAGCTATTTCAGATGATTGGAAAAGAGGAATCCCCACTAACTTGTAAAATTGTTGTAATCGCATACCAGAAACTGACAAAGACTCTGTGGGCAGTTGGCTGTCATTAGGATTTTCATGCTCATGAATGGAGGGTGCTTTATTTGGTTAAGACGTTCCTGCCCCCCAAGCCTCCCAGTGTGTTCCCCAGTTACCCTGTACTTGCTATTCTGTGTTCTTTTATAATCGGCAGTTTATTTGTCTCTCTCATTAAACTCTAAACTGTGAGAAAGCAAAACCCATAGCCCTCTCATTTACTACTCTTTCCTCAGCACTTACCTTGCCTGCCCACAGTTGCTGATTAGATATTTTTTATCGGAAGTTGGATGTTGGTGGGAAAAACTGCTTACCACAACTGTGTGGTTTCCTTATTTGATTTAAGGTGACTTTTGTTGTTTATTAAACATAGATGCCATTGAAGCAGTTGAATTACCAGAGCCTGAGGCCATGGAATTAGAGCAAGTGGATGAGGAAGAGAAGGAAAATACATGCAAGAGTTTGTCAGACCAGGAACAGCCGGGAACCCCTGATCCAGCTGACTCTGGAGGGACATCAGCTAAAGAATCTGAGTGTATCACAAAGCCTGTCTCTTTCCTACCTCAAAACAAGGAAGAATTAGAGAGAACAATTAAAAATATCCAAGGAACCATAACCGGGGATATTCTACCCAGGCTACATAAATGTCTTGCATCTACGGTAATAAATTTATTTGGGGTCCAGCAGGTCTGTGTGAATTCTGGTGTTGCTGGAGCCCTGTCACACTGAGGCTTTTAGTGATTATTGATTGATTTCAGCTTTTAGATTTCCTTTTATCTCAACACTTCACAATTCACCCCTCTACTCTTATCTCTTCAACTTCAGGCTTATCCTGCTGCAACTAAGCAGTAACGCTCCTTCTTTATGATTTTGATGTGGTAGATAAATGCTTTTCCATCTCCAAAGTAGTTACTAAGAGACTCCCGTGTCCCAAAAGGTTATTAAAATTAGAATACGTTTCCCTTTTGTACTTTTTGGTTAGTTCTGCACTATTCAAAATTCATCTTTCTCTTAGTTAACAGGGATAATATTTAGCAGTGCGTTCTCATGAAGCCAGAGCCTTTCCTTCCTTCTCAGGGTGAAACACGGGTTGGCTAACGATGGCTCAGGGACTAAATCTAGCCTGTGGCCTGTTTTTGTATAGCTTTATTGGAACACGATTACCCATTTGTTTACATAGTGTTTAGTACTGACTTTTTATCACAACAGCAGAGTTAAGTCAGAGACCATAAAGCCAAAAATACTATCTGGCCCTCTTCAGAGAAAGTTTGCTAACTCCTGGCATATAATATTGATTTGTATTTTTCTATATTTTGTATATTTGTAAATAAACTTTTATTTGAGGCCCTGTATTTATATATACTAACAGTGTCACTCAAACACTTGACTGTTCCAACTGATACACATTTTATATGAGTTTCCTATACTTCACAGCAGTGAAAATCCACACTGGTGAAAATTTGGCTTTATTTTTTTTTCTGATGGCTTCTTCGAAAAGTAGAACATTCTTACTCCTGTTATTTTTATAATTTTTAGAGGGCTATCCTCAAATTAGAGATTTGGTTTATTTTTAAATAAACTTAGAAATGGGCTTAAGATCTATAGAAAGAGCTGTCTTTCTTTCTTTTTTTTAAATGATCATCCATCCTTCTAGAAAATTTGTCTTTCAAATACAAGGTTGCGGTATTGGTAGATCACTGATCCGTTTATTTTCATTTTAACTTAACCTAATGTTTCTTGCAGACTAAAAGAGAAGAAGAACACAAGCTCATCAAGTCAAAGGTTGTGAATGATGAGGAAGTGGTTCGCGTTCCATTAGCGTTTGCCATGGTTAAACTAATGCAGTCCCTTCCACAAGAAGTTATGGAAGCTAATCTGCCAAGGTATGTTTTGTAACAAATTAGAAGTTTAGTGAAACTCAAAAATTGCTTCTTTTCTTCCTTTTTTTTGAACCTCTTTTGTCAGGAAGAGGGAAAGTACTATCATAACTTGCTGTGGTTTGGAATCTTAACAGGGAAGATTTGAGTTATGAGTAATTAAGAGACAAAAGGATATGTATATGTTTAATTGCTTTGTTTATTTGATTAGTCATTTTTCAACTTCTCATTTTCTAGTATTTTGCTGAAAGTGTGTGCCCTACTCAAGAACAGAGCCCAAGAAATCAGAGACATTGCACGCAGCACCCTTGCGAAAATAATAGAGGATCTTGGTGTGCACTTCCTCCAATATGTTTTAAAAGAATTACAGACTACCCTTGTCCGTGGATACCAGGTAAATTGCATCTTGTGCTTTATATTCAAGTTCTGTTGGAGTTAAAATATTTGCAATTTGAACACTGCAAGTTATGGAACTTCGGGCCTGGCTTTAATAAATTTGATCCACTGAGACACTGAGCAGTAATATTCAAAAGTTTCTAATTAGTGTTAAGGAAATCTGTTATTTAAATAGTTCCTATATCTGATTTTTAAAAGATCCTCATAGGCTTGGGTTACATGACCTACCTTTTTCTCTCAAATTACTTCCTATCAAGCTTTATATTCTCTGAGTTCTTAGTATAATTATTTTTGAATGTGTATTGACTGTATTATCACTGGTGTGAACAATAAAGAAGATACATATTTGTTTAAGAGTTGGAATATAAAATGTAAGGTATAAAATAAGGGGCTGGGTGCGGTGGCTTATGCCTGTACACCCAGCACTTTGGGAGGCCAAGGCAGGGAGATCACTTTAGGCCAGGAGTTCAAGACCAGCCTGGTTAACATAGTGAGACCTCTTCCCTACAAAAACCAATAATAAAAATAACCAAGCTTGATGGCACATGTCTGTGGTCCCAGCTACTCAGGAAGCTGAGGTGGGAGGATTGCTTGAGCCTGGAAGGTCAAGGCTGCAGTGAGCTGGGATTGTGCAACAGAACTCCAACCTGGGCTACAGAGTGAAACCCTGTCTCAAAAAAATAAAATAAAATAAGAGCACTAAGTGGAATACGCAGCACTCCGAGTGGTTATGTGGTATCTAGCCCCTTGCTGCTCCAACCATGGCACCTGGACAGACAGTATTTGCAGCATCTGGGGCTTGTGAGAAATACAGGATTTAAAGGTCCTACACCTGACCTACAGAAACTGCATTTTCATATGATCCCTGGGTGATTTGAAGTTTGAGGAACGCTGTAGCTTGTTCTTTTCAAGTAAGCAGCCATGTTACTTGTTGGGTTGGGGATGAAGAATGATGCTTGAAGAAAACAATTTTGGTACCATCTATATGATTAAGACTCCTGGTAGCTAGCTTCACCTTGTACATCCTAGTTTGTTAATGGGTAAGGTTCCTAGTCTATAGACTGTAAGTCTAACACACTAAGAAATGTCATATTCATTTTGACTATCTTTCTTTGTATAGATTTTTAGTAGTTGCTCTATAGATTACAATATATTAACTTAACTTTCAATAGTCTACTGAGAATCAGTGTTTTACCAATTCAAGTGGAACGTAGAAACCATATCACCCTGTATGTCCCTTTGCCCTTCACCCTTTGTATTATAGCTCTTTATGTATTAACATCTCCGTATATTGAAAACTTCATTAGGCAGTATTACAATTTTTACTTATAACTGTCAAACAAGTTTTCAGCACTCAAGAGGAGAGTAGTCTGGGCCGGGCACAGTGGCTCACGCCTGTAATCCCAGCACTTTGGGAGGCCCAGGCGGGCGGATCACGAGGTCAGGAGATTGAGACCACTCTGGCTAACACGGTGAAACCCCATCTCTACCAAAAATACAAAAAATTATCCGGGTGTGGTGGCGGGCGCCTGTAGTCCCAGCTGCTCGGGAGGCTGAGGCAGGAGAATGGTGTGAACCTGGGAGGCGGAGCTTGCAGTGAGCTGAGATTGCGCCACTGCACTCCAGCCTGGGCGACAGAGCGAGACTCCGTCCCCCACCCCCCCCCAAAAAAAGAGGACAGTAGTCTGTTCTACCTAGATATTTACTGTTTCTGCTGTTCTTCCTTCATTTCTGAATTTCCACACTTCTTTCTAATATCATTTTCCCGTAGTCTAGAGGGTGTCCTTTAGCAATGCTGTGGAGCAGGTGCGGTGGGAACAGAGTCTCTTAGTTTTCTTCTATGAATGTCTTCCTTTTACCTTCATTCCTGAAACATATTGTTGCTGGATATATAATTTCACTTTAATGGTTCTTTCTTTTTAGCTGTTTAGTTCTTTCCTTTAAAAATACTGTTCTACTTCCTTCCAACCTGTCTTTTCTTTTTTTTCCACATCAGGCAGATAATGCCCAACTATTGTAACAAGGTTGAAGGAGACACATCTCACACATAAACACAAAAACCCCATCTTCACACTTACAAATTATGAAGCATCCCTTCCTGCCTTTCTGATGAGTTATTCAATTTGTCGCCCCCTTCTTACTAATGTGCTGTTTATCTTCGGCTGCTTTAAAGGCTTTGCCATTATTTTTCAGCAGTTTGATCATGATGTGTCTAAGTGTGGATTTCTTTGGGTTTACTTTGTGTGGCATTTGCTGAGCTTCTTGGCCACATTTGAAGACGATTCAGCCAGTATTTGTTTGTGTTTTTGTTTCATTTTGTTTTGTTTCTGGAGACAGTCTTGCTCTGTCACTCAGGCTGGAGTGCACTGGTGTGATCTTGACTTACTACAACTTCCATTTCTCAGGTTCAAGCAATTCGCATCCCTCAGCCTCCCAAGTAGCTGGGATGACAGGCATGAGCCACCACGCTCAGCTAATTGTTTTTGTATTTTTAGTAGCTATGGGGTTTCATCATGTTATCCAGGCTGGTCTCAAATTCCTGGCTTCAAGAGATCTGCCTGCCTCAGCCTCCCAAAATGCTGGGATTACGGACATGAGCGACCGCACCCAGCCCCAGTATTTTTTAAAATAAGTTTCCTGCAGTGCACTCTTTCTCCTCTCCTGGGACTCCAGTGAAATGAATGTTTGTTTTTCTCCCACTGGTTCCTGAGGCTGTATTCATATATATATATATATATATATGTATGTATTTTGCTCTTCTTCCACTCTGTTTCGGTTGGATAATTTCTTTCAGTCTATCTGCGGGTTAACTGACCCTTCCCTCTTTCATATCTTTCTGCAACTGAGTTCATCCAATGAGTTTCTTATTTCAGTTTTTGGGTTTTTCAGTTCTAAAATATTCATTTATTTTTTCTTTAGATCTTCTATTTCTTTGCTGACACTTAATTTTTGCATTCGTTTAAGTCTTTCTGCTAGAAAACTGGGACTTTATTTTTCCCACTCTGCCATGTGCCTCCTGCAGCTGTGCCCATGTCAGGGGCCAAACAATGGCAAGACAGAAAGAGAAAAGCAACTAGACTAGGCCAACCCTCTCAGAACTATAGTTCCAATGAATGTAGAGGAAACTTCCCCTCCCAGAGTTGTAGCTCCACCCATCCCCATTTCAAGGCCACTGCCACCACCACAGCATTGTGAGACATGGTCTATTGGGAACTGGACATACAAGGAGAAATACATCTCTGTTCTTGAGGATTCATGCACACATTTTTAAGGAACACCTGAGGTATTTAAATGAGTAGCCCTTTTTTTCTCTAACCATCTGTTCTTCAAGTCTATCCCATTATTTGTTAAAATAACTAAATTAGAGTTGAGAGAACAACTGATTTCAGCTTTAGTATTAATCATGTAGACTGTACCAAAATTGTTCTCTTCGAGCATCACTCGTCATCCTCACCCCCACCAAGAGGATTTTTTACAGTTATAGGAAAGTTGGGCACAGTGGTATGCACCTTTAGTGCCAGCGACTCAGGTGGCCGAAGTGGGAGGTGAACACCTTGAGCCCAGAGTATTCAAAACCAGCATGACAACATAGCAAGACCCTGTCTCAAAATATATATATATAAATTTCACAGCAAAGTTTTCAAATACAGATGCTTTTTGACTTTTTTGATGAGACAGTGTCCCAATAAATCCATTATAAAGTTGAAAAATCATAGATCAAAACAATGTAAATTGAGAACCCGTCTATATATAAAAGTACTTAAAGATCACAAGTAGGGGCCGAATGCTGTGGCTCACACCTGTAATCCCAGCACTTTGGAAAGCTGAGGTGGGCAGATCACTCGAGGTCAGGAGTTCAAGACCAGCCTGGCCAACATGCTGAAACCCTGTCTCTACTAAAAAATAGGTATATATAAAAATTAGCTGGGCATGGTGGCACATGCCTGTAATCCCAGCTACTTTGGAGGCTGAGGCATAAGAATTTCTTGAACCCAGGAGGCAGAGGTTGCAGTGAGCTGAGATCGCACCATTGCACTCCAGCCTGGGCGACAGAACAAGACTCTGCCTCCAAAAAAAATAAAAGATCACAAGGAGGTACATAAGAAACGGTACCTTTAAGACCCAATCTATGTTTTGACAACTAAATGTGTTTCCTTAGCCTATGACCATTATCCGATATTTACCTTGATAATTTCACAGCCCTAGAAGCAGCATAAAGAATTCAAAAAGCTTGAGAGGCAGGATAACCTGTTGTAGAGCCTGAGACTGGCTTCTAATCTTCACTCCACCAGTTCCTACCCATGACCTCTTTGTGCCTCAGCTTCCTCATCTAAAAACTGCTCATAATGTAGTACCTACTCCATAGACTGGCTGAGTGAGGCTTAAATGATGTAATACATGCAAGGTATTCATACAGTACGTACCCTGTAGTAAGCGCTTAGGAAACATCAACTTGGTTGCTATGGGGTGCAAAAACTTGTTTCCTTCATAACCTTTTATTTACGAGCTTTGATTGCATTTAACATGGGCAAGCTCCTTAATTCACAGGTTGATCTTCTTTTTTTAAAGTTCGAGACTCTTGGCCAGGCACAGTGGCTCACACCTGTAATCGCAGCACTTTGGGAGGCTGAGGCAGACAGATCACCTGTGGTCAGGAGTTCGAGGTCGGCCTGACCAACATGATGAAACACCACCTTTACTAAAAGTACAAAAAAAATTAGCCAGGCATGGTGACGGGTGACTGTAATCCTAGCTACTCGGGAGGCTGAGACAGAAAAATCTCTTGAACTCGGGAGACGGAGGTTGCAGTGAGCCGAGATCGCACCATTGCACTCCAGCCTGAGCTACAAGAGCAACACTCTGTCTCCAAAATAAATAAATAAATAAATAAATAAATAAATAAAAATAAAGTTCAAGACTCTTGTGCCTCTCTTTATAAATCACTGGCCTGGTTTAGTCCCAACAATAGATCTAAGAAGGGTAGTGTGTTTCTGAACACCTTTGGTACAAAGTGATCAGTTGGTTACAAGATTTTAGATAGTGAAATAACTATGTGTCATTTGTCAAAGCTTCTCCTGGCAATAAAAGACATATAAACTCTGAGTGTGCTCTTTGCAGTGCTTTCTAGATCTTGTGTTTTCCTAGTGTGACATTGTTAACATTCATATTGTTACTCTGCATCTCACCTTAGGTCCATGTGCTGACTTTCACTGTTCACATGTTGCTGCAAGGCCTCACCAATAAGCTGCAAGTCGGGGATTTGGACTCTTGTTTGGGTATAATGATTGAGGTAAGACTTAGAGAAATGAATTCTAATTTTTTTTTAAGTGGGCAAATGACACAAAAAAATCAATTCACAAAATAAGAAATAATAATAGCCCATAAAAATGAAAATAATGTAACACCTCATCTTTTGGATTAGCAGAGGTTTAAAAAGCTAAGACTAAAGCGAGATGGGCACTCTGTCACTACAAGGAGGTCATCAATTGGTATGATCTTTCCGGAAAGTAAGCTGCCATTTTGTATCAAGAGCTTTTGAAATGAGAAAAGATTTTCAGTCACATCTAAGAATCTATTTTTAAGAAATAAATTATGTTCACAGGAGCTTTATTTATAATACGGTGGAAAATTAGTAATAACTTTTAAAATTGGGCTGGGTGCTATGGCTCATGCCTGTATAACCCCAGCACTTTGGGAGGCTGAGGTGGGCAGATCACTTGAGGCCAGGAGTTCAAAACCAGCCTGGCCATCATGGTGAAACCCCGTCTCTAACAAAAATACAAAAATTAGCCAGGGATGGTGGTGTGTGCCTATAATCCCAGCTACCCAGGAGGCTGAAGCAGGAGAATCGCTTGAACCTGGAAGGTGCAGGTTTCAGTGAGCACAGATCATGTCACTGTACTTCAGCCTGGGCGACAGAGTGAGACTCTGTCTCAAAAAAAAAGAAAAGAAAAAATTGGATACTGTGCTAATTTGAGGGCTACAATTGTGAAGAGAATAAATTTGCCACATAAGTTTTTGTTCATTTGTTTTAAAATGTAGACACTAACATTTTGAATCTCAATGTAAATATTTACATTAGACCAGGCACAGTGGCTCACGCCTGTAATCCCAGCACTTCGGGAGGCTGAGGCGGGTGGATCACTTGAGACCAGGAGTTTGAGACCAGCCTGGGCTACGTGGTGAAACCCCATCTCTGCTAAAAGTACAAAAATTAGTCAGGTGGGGTGGCAAATGCCTGTATTCCCACCTACTTGGGAGGCTGAGACATAAGAATTGCTTGAACCCAGGAGGTGGAGGTTGCAGTGAGCTGAGATCACACTACTGCACTCCAGCCTGGGTGACAGAGTGGGACTTTGTCTCAAAAAACAAATAATTAATTAACTGGGTTAACAATTAGATTGCAAATATTTGTAATTTATTATTAGAGTGTAAATAATTAGATTGCAAAGATTCTGAGAACTTCTTGAAGGGAAATTAAGCTACTCTTTGGTGCATCAAAAAAGAAGTAACTGTCTATACCGTCATACAATTATATATGTACATCTGTGAAGGATTTTTCTTTGTTTCCCATTAGTATCAACCTTTAAGTGTTTCTTATGTGTTTGTCTTTTAAGTAATTGGTCCCTAAATTGCATTGAAAACAAGGGCATTCTGAAAGAAATTTCTTCCATCTAATTTGAGCCCAGTCCAACTTGCATTTCTTTGATTAGGACATGTCAGGACCTCTATTCAGTCACTGCTTATGTTGGCATATCTTGCTGAGTACACATAATTGCCATTTGTCCTTTTCTTCCAAAGATTTTAACTATGAGTTGTTTGGTGCTGTTGCTGAAGAGAAGGAAGTAAAGCAGATCCTCTCCAAAGTCATGGAAGCACGAAGAAGCAAAAGTTACGACTCTTATGAAATCCTGGGCAAGTTTGTAGGAAAAGATCAGGTTACAAAACTTATCCTTCCCTTGAAAGAGGTAAGGACTTGAATGCAATTCAGGAGATCACAGCATTGGAATCTCATGAGTTCCTAAAAGGAACGATGCGGGGCAACCTGAAACACTGTTTTTGATCGTGCATGATTTCCTTAGGTGCTGGGGCCCCAGGACCATATGGCCAGTGAGTGCTTAGATTCAAAAGTCATAGTCCCCAATGTAAACCATGAGATGAGAAAGAAAGACAATAGGAATTGAGTGCAGATGAAGATTATAGCTGGGTCAAGTCAGCAGCTAAGAACATGAAGAAATCCTGAGGCACACAAGCCACATAGTGCTTATCTCTGAGATTGAGGTTATAAGTAACATTTCTTTATATGTTATGTCTGTGTTTGAAATTTTATTAAGAATTTATTTTAGGCCAGGCATGGTGGCTCACACCTGTAAATCCAGCACTTTCGAAGGCCAAGGTGGCAGGAATTGCTTGAGCCCAGGAGTTCGAGACCAGCCCGGGGCAACATAGCAAGAACCTGTCTTGATTAAAAATGTATATTTACATTTACAAAAAAATTCATTTTAATTATGAGTAAATATATATTAGAAAGCTTTTGGACACAGGTTGCCACTTCCAGGTTGCCAAGAGGAAGAAAACTGGCATTTATTGACATATTCTATTCTAAGCACTGCTCCATTCTCTCACCTAATCAGCACACCCTGTGAGACTGATGGTACTTCCATTTTACAAGTAAGAAAATTCAGGCTTGGAAAGGTAGAAAGGAACATGGTTAAAGAGCAAAGTCAGGGTTTAGTTCCAGATCTTTCTGATCCAAGTTCACATTCCTACCATGGTTTCATTCTGCCTCCTGAAGCTCAGGGACTATAATTTACCCACCTTCCTGTTGATTTCTGTGCCTGTTGCAGAGGTGAACATCAGTAAATGTTATTGATTTATTAGTTTTGTGTATTAAAACTAGAGCAAAGAGCTCTATCTATTGACATGAATTACATTAGGTCTAAATGTTCTGGTGCTAGATGAACTCCATAATTACTCCTAGAATGCGTTTAGTTTTGTCTGAGCCTTATCTAAGAGCGTTAGATGCATTTTGAGGATGAAAAAGAGTCAACAGAGCACATATATCCGTGATGTATATTACAAAGTCCCTCCAAGGTATTGAGATTTATTAATACTATGTCTCATTCAAGATAATAACTCTGAAGCACCGAGTATTTCCTGAGGTTGCTGATCCTGGTTCCCATTAGGTTCCTCTGATTTGGCCCAATAATTGATATCAGACCCTGAGGCTTGGCCATGACAGCACTTCATTCTCGTGGTTTCCTATGAGGAGTGAATACATTTTGTTGATTATGTGTGTGTGTGTTTGCCTCTAAGTTACTCCTGTTAATGTACCAGGAGAGTTGATGTTAACTCAGGAGTCTCAGATCTCTGGCATTGTGCCCTGAGGCCTCACCAGCAGAGAACAGGGAGGGAGTGGAGGAAACCCTGAGGCTCACAAGCATGCACAGTGGTTCTTCCTGGGGTTGAGATTATAGGTCACTTTCACCTTATATGTTATATCTGTGTTTGAAATTATATTAAGAATGTTTTTTAATTAGGAGAAAGCCAAACATATTAGAAAGCCAATATATAAAAGAAAACCACCATTATGACAAATCAAAATGCATTTCTGTGTCATCTCAGCATGACATTTATGTTTTGCCTTTAGATCTTACAAAATACCACGAGTTTGAAACTGGCCCGAAAAGTTCATGAAACTTTACGCCGAATCACAGTGGGATTAATCATAAATCAGGAAATGACGGCTGAATCCATTCTATTACTCAGTTATGGTTTGATCAGTGAAAATCTTCCCCTGTTAACAGAGAAAGAAAAGTAAGTTGGAAAAAAAACAAACTGTCATTTAGGTCTCTGCGTCTGATAAGCCATTCTGTGGGTTGTTTTAATACTTTGCTTTAGTAAAACATAAAATTGTATCCACCTGAGTTCTCAGATGGTACTTTATGGTGTGATACATTTCAACATGAGATTTTCTCATAAATGAGGTAGCTATGACAGCAGACAATTATTTTGGCATTTCTCTGATACCATTTTGTTTTAAAGATTTATTGGTTCAAAGATAGGATAGATTTAAAATCTATATCTTGTATTCTGATAAAACAGAGATTGAGACCTTAAAAGATGTTAAAATATCTTAAAAGCCTGGTGCGGTGGCTCATGCCTGTAATCCTAGCACTTTGGGAGGCTGAGGTGGACAGATCACCTGAGGTCAGGAGTTTTAGACCAGCCTGGCCAACTTGGTGAAACCCCGTCTTTCCTAAAAATACAAAAATGAGCCAGACATAGTGCTGGGCACCTGTAATCCCAGCTACACAGGAGGCAGAGGCAGGAGAATCACTTGAACCCGGGAGGCGGAGGTTGCAGTGAGCCGAGATCGCACCACTGCACTCCAGCCTGGGCAACAGAGTTAAAAAAAAAAAAAATCTTAGTAAACTTCCTTTTGTTTCTGTGGTCTAAGAGAGACTCATTGGCATTTATTTTCAGAAATCAAACAAGGGAGTGTCCTGCTGTTGATCTTAATGTAAATATATTGTCCTAGTAACCTTAATCAACAGCCTAACAATCTTCTGTGTCTCATGGTTTGGGGTTGGGGAGGGTGCACAACCCGAGCAAATGACACATTATTTAGTGCTGGGCTGTTGTCACTTTAGAAGGGCCACTGTGACTTCTTGGAATGCAGCTGACAGTGTTCTTTCCCCTCTTCTCACGTCACGTGATTGACAGAAATCCAGTAGCTCCAGCACCAGATCCACGTCTACCACCCCAGAGCTGCCTTCTGCTTCCCCAACTCCAGTTCGAGGTGGACAGAAAGCTGTTGTGAGCAGGAAAACCAACATGCACATATTTATTGAGTCCGGGCTTCGGGTAAGAATTAACCTTAAAATGAGACTTGCTACTTTCAGGGAGTCTGCACCTTTTAATCTTCTGTTGAATTTCTTTCTTTTTTTTTTTTTTTGAAACAGAGTTTCGCTCTTTTGCCCAGGCTGGAGTGCAATGGTGCGATCTCCGCTCACCGCAACCTCCCCTCCCGGGTTCAAGCGATTCTCCTGCCTCAGCCTCCCGAGTAGCTGGGATTACAGGCATGCGCCACCACCCCAGCGAATTTTGTATTTTAGTAGAGACGGGATTTCTCCATGTTGGTCAGGCTGGTCTTGAACTCCCGACCTCAGGTGATCCACCTGCCTCGGCCTCCCAAAGTGCTGGGATAACAGGTGTGAGCCACCACACCCGGCCTTCTGTTGAATTTCTAGTACTGCTCACTTCCATTGGAAATGCCTTACTGTAAATACATTTTAGATTTTTCTTTTTTTACAGGTACATTGGTCCATTTACTATTTATCTCTTCCAGCACTTACATTAAAAGATGTAATTGTCCCAGAATTAATGATTCTGCTCTAATATGTATTAAGGTCTTACTGGTGCTTTGCCCATGAGCCCCTCTAAACTACTTTGAATTTTTTTAAAAGATGGTGAGTGGCCGGACATGGTGGCTCACACCCATAATTCCAGCACTTCGGGAGGCTAAGGCAGGAGGATCACTTGAGGAGAGGAGTCTGAAACCAGCCTGGGCAACATAGCAAGACTCTGTCTCTACAAAAAAAAAAAAATTATTTTTTAATTAGCCAGATGTGATGACATGTACCTGTAGTCCTAGTTACTCAGGAGGGTAAGGTGGGAGAACCACTTGAGCCCAGGAGTTTGAGGCTGCAGTGAGCTGTTATCACACCACTGCACTCCAGCATGGACAATATAGTGAGACCCTGTCTCTAAAAAAAAACAGTAATAATAATGAAATAAAAGATGGTGAGCTTTTAAAAGAACAAATATGATCATTTCCTTTTTAAAACCCTTCATTGACTCGCACTTTTCTAACACACGTTCCAGCCACCATGGCTTCCCTTCCCATCTAGAAAGTCACCATACTCTTTCCTGCCCTAGGAGCTCACCACCCACTCTTTGCTCTACCAGATTCCCACAGAACTCTCAAAGCACCCTACCTGTGCATGTCGTCATTTCCTTAGAGTCTGCCTAAGATCCATCAAGGCAGAGACCATGTCCATCCTGGTTATTGCCATGTCCTGCGTACTGAGCCAGTGCCTGGAATCACAGTAGATCCTGAGAAAATGGACTGTGGTAAACAGACGTAGCATCTCAGCTGCACAGCAAGCTCTCACCTTGACTCACTGAGACCCTCTCAGGCAGTTTGTCATTCCTTAAAAAAATTTTATCATTTCAAATAGAAGTATCTTAACATTTGCTTTTCTCTAAACATCATTTCACATTTACCTAACTCATCTGGTCTAATGGGCAACTAATGTGAAATATCTTTCTGAACTCTGTTAGCTGCTGCATCTGAGTCTGAAGACTTCCAAGATCAAGTCTTCAAGTGAACATGTCCTGGAAATGCTGGATCCTTTTGTGTCTCTCCTCATAGACTGCCTGGGCTCCATGGATGTGAAGGTAAGCATCGGTTTGCACTCTGCATTGGAGCATTTTATTCTTCAGAAGAACTATGTTTTGCAGAATACCTAATGGTTATGCTTGGGCTCAAGCTTTATGAGATGATTGAGGTTTTTTTGTTTGTTTGGTTGGTGGTTTTTTTTTTTTTTCTTTTTTGAGACAGAGTAGCTCTCTCACCCAGGCTGGAGTGCAATGGTGCGATCTTGACTCATTGCAACCTCCACCTCCAGGTTCAAGGGATTCTTCTGCCTCAGCCTTGCCGCAGCCTCCCAAGTAGCGGGGACTACAGGTGCACACCACCATGCCCGGCTAACTTTTGTATTTTTAGTAGACACAGGGTTTCATCATGTTGGCCAGACTGGTCTCGAACCCCTGACCTCAGATGATCCGCCCACCTTGGCCTCCTAAAATGCCGGGATTACAGGTGTGAACCACTGTGCCTGGCCGAGATGATTGAGTTTTTAAAGGGATTTATGACATCATGAACTACCACTATTTGCTACATTAAATCACTTCCCAATTTACTAATTATATAAATTTGGATAGACTTTAACAGTTTTAAAAGCCCTCCTAGGTACATTAAGTATTTCATTTGATCCTCACAACTTCATGAGGGTGAAGGATTTTGTCCCCTTACCAGTCATCATCATTGTCACCTTTGTTACTATTACTGCTCCATGCTGTGAATCCAAAGAACATTATTTCTGATCCTCACAACCCTCCCTGAGGCATATATTCTTACTATTTCTGTTTTATAAATGAGAAAATTGGGGCGAGGGTCTAGGTACAGGTCTAGGCTATGAACCTAGGTCTGTCAGACTCCAATGCCTACACAGGTCCCATTTTTCTCATATCACCTGCTTTACAGATGAAGGTGCCGAGAGGTTAAGTAACATCTCTAGAGTCAAACAGGTAATCAGTTGCAGAGCTGGGATGTAAGCCAATGTCTTTCTGACTCCCAAGCTCACTCTTCTGTGTCTTAATCCAGCCCACTGAGGAGCTCTCAGCAGCCAGAGCAGTACAGGTATTGTTAGATAGAGTTGAACTAGCTGATCCAGGTGCTTTCAAAGGTTTGGCCTTGGAAGTTCAGGGAGCTCAGCACACTTTTTCCATATCTTTTGCAATAGCACTTAACTATATTAACTGTTAGTCAGTTGTTCCTATGCCTAATTTCTGAATTAACCATCTGCTGCATAAGTGCAGAGATAGTATCCTTTTTATCTTTGTATTTATAATACCCAGTAGAGTGCCTTGTATACCTAATTCAAGCTTAGTAAGAGTAGATTACATTGAAGTACCATTCTAGAAAACATTAAAGTCATTTAAGATGTATTTTTCCAAAAAGAATTGTAAAATTGACCAACCTATCCAAATCATATAACCTCCATAAACCCCTATAAGCAGGTTAAAAATATGGCCAGGCTTGGTGGCTCGGGCCTATGACCCCAGCTCTTGGGAGGCTGAGGCAGGAGGATTGCTTGAGCCCAGGAGTTCAAGACCAGCCCAAAAATGTTTAAACAAAGATTAAATTATGAAAAGAATATGGTGCCTTTTCTTATTTCCTTATAATCTACCATCATAAGGATCCATTGTTATGGATAAGCAATAAATTCTTCTACAATCAGGAAATGGAAACGTCTTTATCTTCTTACCTTTTGGGCACAGTTCTTCCAGAGTGGGCTGGGCTTAGCATCTTATTTATTCGGCACAATCATTTAAAGAGTCTGCATAGCCTCAGGTGCTGGATTGTTGGATTCGGTCACATCACAAGTTGGTGGTGTTTTGTTTTGCTTTTTTCAGGTGATCACAGGTGCTCTACAATGCCTCATCTGGGTCTTGAGGTTCCCGCTGCCTTCCATAGAAACAAAAGCAGAGCAGCTGACAAAACACCTCTTCCTTCTGCTGAAGGACTATGCAAAGCTCGGGGCTGCCAGGGGCCAGAACTTCCACCTGGTGGTCAATTGTTTCAAGGTGAGATGTCTTCACTTGCACTTGGAAAAAGCCAGGATGGAGCCGGATGCAGTGGCTTACACCTATAATCCCAGCACTTTGGGAGGCTGAGGTGGGAGGACTGCTTGCGCCTAAGAGTTCAAGACCAGCTTGGTCAACTTAACGAGACCCTGTCTCTACATTTAAAAAAAAAATTAACTGGGCATGGTGATGTGTACCTGTAGTCCCAGCTACTTGGGATGCTGAGGCAGGACGATCACTTGACAGGAGTTAGAGGCTACAGTGGGCTGTGATGACATCACTGCACTCCAGCCTGGGTGACAGAGCGAGACCCTGGTTCATAAAAAACTAGAACCAGGATTAACATCAAAGTTAGTTTTCCCCATTGCCCTTTGTGGTTATGGCCAGAATTTTTCCCAGAGTTATTTGCCAAGGTTAAGGGCTGGCACCCTGTGTGGAAAAGCATACGTGCGTGTTAAGTCCTTGTCATTTCGCTGGATCCCAACTGTGGGGTGTGCTGGCTGTGAATATCACTGTTGTAACTTGCAGTGTGTGACCATACTTGTCAAGAAAGTCAAGTCTTACCGGATAACTGAAAAACAGCTCCAAGTTCTACTGGCCTATGCTGAGGAGGACATTTATGATACTTCAAGACAAGCCACTGCCTTTGGTCTTCTGAAGGTATGGTGTCACCAGAATGTTGACTGTTACAGTTGATGAGCTTCACAGCAGATATTTTGAATACATGGATCATAGTGTTTTGACTAGCCGTAGACTTCTGAAATTGAGTAATTTGTAAAGATTATTATGATTTTGGTGGGTCAATTACAGGCAAACATTTGCTTATGAAAAGTGTTTAAATGTGAGCTCTGTGTTAACATTTCTAGGGAATTCTGTACAAATACAGGTATTATCTTTTATTTATATGTTTTCTTCTTAGTGTAGTAAAATGTATATAACATAAAACTCACCATTTTTTAAAATTCACAAGTTTTACCAATTTGAAGTGTACGTTTAAGTGTTGTGTGTTCTTTGTGCTTAAGTGTGTATCCTTTTTTCTTTTGAAGTTACTTTACTGTGTTTGAAAATTTCCTGTGATTGCTTTAGCATCAACTCTGCTTCCATCCATCTGCAACAGAACACATGAAATGAGTATGTCTTTTCCTTTTGTATCTTAGGCAATTTTATCAAGAAAGCTGTTGGTCCCAGAAATCGATGATGTCATGCGGAAAGTATCCAAGTTGGCAGTCTCTGCACAAAGTGAACCTGCCAGGGTCCAGTGCAGACAGGTTTGTAGAGAGCACTTATCCCCGTAGCAAGGGCTGGGCCCTGCCGCATCTGTCTGGCAGAGGTGTCAACATTGGCTGAATTCTGAAGACCACCTTGTGTCATGTTGGTTCTTTATGCTGAGACTCAGGCGTCCTGGTGCAGGAGGTCAGGGGAGGCTTTTCTGGGGACTGACAGGCTGGCCAAAATTTGAAGGAAGAAAAAGACTTAGTTTTACCAGTGAGAGGGCAGTAGAGGCTTGAGGTGAGTGAGAGCTTAGCTCGGTTGAGGAGCTCAACACAGGTAAGTGAATTGAGGAGTGGGAAGCCAGATTGGGCAGGACCTTGTGGTCTTGTTAAAGATTTTGGGCTTAGTTGTTTGTTTTTTTTGAGATGGAGTCTCGCTCGGTCGCCAGGCTGGAGTGCAGTGGTGCGATCTCGGCTCACTGCCACCTCTGCCTCCCAGGTTCAAGCGATTCTCCTGGCTCAGCCTCCCGAGTAGCTGGGACTACAGGCGCCCGCCACCATGCCCAGCTAATTTTTGTATTTTTAGTAGAGATGAAGTTTCACCATGTTGGCCAGGATGGTCTCGATCTCTTGACCTCATGATCCGCCCACCTTGGCCTCCCAAAGTGCTGGGATTAGAGGCGTGAGCCATGGCACCAGCAGGGCTTTTTCTAAGAACAGTAAGGAGCTATTTAAATCCTTAGGGAGAGGAGTGACAGAATCAGGTTTGTATCTATACATCTGTCAATATCTAATTTTATGAGCACGTATACTGTGCCCAAAGAGGTGGAAAGGTCTAAGTTGGAAATAGGAACTCAGGGTTGCAGGGGGGTTTGGGCTGCTGAGGAGGCCAGGAAGGGAAGATGCATGTCTCTGGAAATAATTGCTTGGCTACTATTAGGAAGAAGAAGGGTCATCTGCTATTAAGCACTAGCTGTGTGCCTAGCATTTTAAATGCATGACCTCTGTTTGCAAGTAGCCTTCAGAAGAAACAGTATCCCCATTTTATGGCTAGGGAAAGGCAGGCTTTGGAAACTTGAATGATGTTGCTTAGTTCTCACAGTTTATTAATAAAGGAGGCTAGATACTACAGTGGTTTGAAAGTGCAGCCTTTGGACACAGACTAGGCATGGAATTCTGGCAGTGTCACCTGAGCAAGTTTCTTATTGTCTTTGGACCAACTTTATTCCCTTCAACTAGAAAATGGGCTATTATCACATACTTCCTATGGGAATGTTGAGATTTAACTGAGAGACACTTAACGCAGTGCTTGGCACATAGAGGGTTTATAGTAAATGCATTAGTTATTACTATCAGTATTGATATTATCACTATGTTGTTACTCTTGTTGAAGGGGAGATACCAGGTTGGACCATAGTCCATACTGTGGTACACCTGTCACCACCTGTCACAGAGAGATCAGCTTTCAACCTGTGGGTTTAGATTTGAAGTCTTAAACCACAGTGCCAGTGGCGGGCCAGGGCTTGCCTCTGTCAGGCACCATAGGGCAGGACCAGATAAATGGTGGGAGAAATGAAAGGTCACAGCTGCTATTGACTTTATAGGCAGATTTAGCTGGAGTCCATTGGAAAGCCTGATTGATTGCCATTCTTGAAAGTTTTTATAACCTACCAATGAGTTCCAGAAAGCAGCTTAGGAAACAGGAATACTGGAGACGAGATCCAGATAATCATCTGTGTGACTTTTGTTCCTAGGTTTTTCTGAAATATATTCTTGACTATCCCCTGGGTGACAAATTGAGACCAAACTTGGAATTCATGCTCGCTCAACTGAAGTAAGCTTAGCTATTAACTACACACGGGCGGAGGGTAGTTTCTTCTTTCTCTTTAACATGGTGCTGTCTTAAAAAGGACGAGGCCTAAGCATAATGGTGCATTATCTGAGCATATTGTTATATGACTCATTAACTCCGTAATCAGACATTGTGCTTGGCTTCACATAGCCTTTCTCTGAGTTGCTTTTCAATCTAGTTTAACTGTTGATTGTCCTAAGAGTCCACTTAGGAGAAAGTTGAAATCTGACACAATTGCATTTAAAACTGCACAATGGTAGCTTAATGGAGATATACAAGCATTAAAAGTAGGGAAACAGAACATTTTCCATTTTTTAAAGAAGTAAACTGACACCTTGATACAACGTTTTACATTTTTAAATAATTATTGGTAAATTTAGAAGATACTAACAAATCCACCTAATGTCCTTCCTCTAGTTACGAACACGAGACCGGGAGAGAGTCCACCTTGGAAATGATCGCCTATCTCTTTGACACATTCCCTCAGGTACTGTGACCCCAGAGATAAGCCCCGTGACCCCTGGAAGTCCTCAGTCCCCCTTTGCTAGAGCATCTGTAGGAATTCCGTTCGGAGTGCTCACACGTGCCTCTTTTCTTTTAGGGGCTGCTCCATGAGAACTGTGGAATGTTCTTTATCCCTCTTTGTCTAATGACGATCAATGATGACTCTGCCACGTGCAAAAAGATGGCATCCATGACAATCAAGTCCCTACTTGGTAAAATCAGCCTCGAGAAAAAAGACTGGCTGTTTGATATGGTTACCACTTGGTTTGGAGCAAAAAAGGTGTGCATTGCTTTTAGTCATAGTTCAGTGACAAGTCTTAGCTTTGGGGATCATAGTTTAAGTAAGAATATATGTTATACACTGTTGAATTGGTTTTTTTTCCCCACATAGTGTTATTTTTGTCTGATTATGCAAATAGTATATTCTTAAAGTTCCCCAAAGTGTAAGAAGTTATAGAAAGTAACATAAAAATCACCTGTGTTCATACTATGTTATTGTTAGGAAGGTATTCCACTACATGAATGTATCATAAATTACTTGACCAGCTCCTAATGATGAATACCTTTGTTTCCAATTTTACATATTCGATTTCTGAAATGTAATTTTTATCCTTTTATCCACTTGGTACCTCTCCCACCATCATTGTTGGCCCGTCTTTGTGAAACATAAACAACATATGCCCTGTGTTGATGAGGAACTTGTTGCATACCCACTTAATGTGGGGTGGGCAAGAGACTTCTTTCCATTTCCTTTTAATTTAAAATGGAAAAAAAAACTGCTAAAGTACTCAGTGGATAATAATAATGCCTCTTTTTAAAACGTTATTCTTGAGTGTAAAAATTTCCCCACATCTTGTATATTGGCCATCAAAGCCCATAATTTACTGATTTCTGGCATCAGAAAGAAATGTTTATTGTCTCTGAATGTTGAGGACAAAATAATGCCCACCTTTATTTTACAGTTTCAGAAAAGGCCTCCCAAGTTCTCTTGACATTGTCTTGTGGTTTATTTTTGGTAGCGCTTAAATAGACAGCTTGCGGCCCTGATCTGTGGCTTGTTTGTGGAAAGCGAAGGAGTTGATTTTGAGAAAAGACTTGGAACTGTCCTTCCTGTGATTGAAAAGGAAATTGATCCTGAAAACTTTAAAGATGTAAGTAATTTGCTAGGGAATACAACTTTTCTAACTTACAGTTTTACTTGTGGTGATGTAGCTAACAGATTAGATATTATAGCAGCCCGGGCCGTGGTGGCTCAAAGCCCTGTAATCCCACGCACTTTGGGGAGGCCGAGGCGGGTGGATCATCAAAGGTTCAGGGAGGTCGAGAATCCATCCTGGCTAACAACAGTGAAACCCCGTCTCCCACTTAAAAAAATACAAAAAATTAGCCGGGCGAGATGGGCGGCGCTGTAGGTCCCAGCTACTCGGGGGAAAGGCTGAGGCAGGAGAATGGCTTGTGACCCCGGGAGGCCGGGAGCTTGCAGTGGAGCTGAGATCCGGCCACTGCAACTTCCAAGCCTGGGCAACAAAGAGCGAGCTCCGTCTCAAAAAAAAAAAAAAAAAAAAAAAAAAAAAAACACAGATTAGATATTAGCTTATAGGTTAAATATTTATGTTTATAGCTATATCTATTTATAGCTAACCGATTAAATATTTGTGTTCAAACAGTGTCCTTTATCATAAAAGCAAAAATTCAGCGTAGTTGGAACTTTTTAAAATGAGCGCTATAGCCAGGCATGGTAGCGCATGCCTGTAATTCCACCTTTTCAGGAGGGTGAGGCAGGAGGACCGTGCGATTATACTCCAGCCTGGCTAACAGAGCAAGACCCTGACTCAAAAAAAAAAGGGGCAGTTGGGAGATTAAAGTATCTTCATGGTATATGAAGATCAAAGGTTCTCAGCTCGGGCGATTTTGCCCCCCCAGGTGACATTTGGCAATGTCTGGGAACATTTTTGATTGTCACAACTCGAGGGTGGAGGTGGAGCTGCTACTGGCGTCTAGAACATAGAGGAGTTGGGATGCTGGTAACATCCTACAGTGCCCATGGCAGCCCCCACAGCAAAGGATCATCTGGCCCACAATGTCAGGAGTGCCAAGGGAGGTTCTGAAACGGGTGGATTTACATGCTGGAGTAAAAATGTCCATCAGATACTTTCAGATTGTTGTTTATATTGATTTACATCTGTCTTGTTTTTAGATCATGGAAGAAACTGAAGAAAAAGCTGCAGATCGCCTTCTGTTTAGTTTTCTTACACTGATAACTAAACTTATCAAGGAATGTAATATTATTCAGTTTACCAAACCCGCTAAGACTTTGAGTAACATCTGGAGTAAGTATTTCCTTTTTTATTTAAATCTAAAAACAAATACATTTGTTGTCATAGAATTATTGAAAGTAGATTTGAGAAATTCGAATATGAATACTTCAGAAAGTATACAATGTCAGGAAAAGAGTCCATGAGAAAAAACTTAAAAGGTTATTTCAGAGTGATTACAGTGAAAATGTTCCCTTCTGGAAAAAAAAGAAAAAAAAACCATATCTATGATTTCATAAGTAATACCTTTCATTTGTAAAAGAATATTTATTCTGGGGAAATAAAAGGAAAGGAAAAAATTCTCAAAGTCCTGTTTGGTAGTTAATAATTTCAGATATGTGTCTCTTTTTTTCCTATTTATTTATTTTCCCTCAGGTACAACTGAGAAGTAAAAACTATATATTTATGGTGTACAATGTATTGTTTTGATGTATGCACTTGTGGTCAATATTTCCATCCAGTCTTTCTTTTGTTCAATAGGCATAGGGTTTTTTTTGAGAGGTTGCTTAGTTCCATATAAACTTTGATATCCTGTTTGCACCTAAGTAAGCATATTACTATCTATAACACACCTAGTAGATATCTTTTTAAATAGCTGTATAGTAGTCCATTATATACATATGCCATTATTTACTAAATGATTTCACAAGTTGTCAACACAGTTGTGCATCACCTAACAATAGAGATACGTTCTGAGAAATATGTCGTTATGCGATTTTGTTGTTTGAACTTCCTAACAGTATTCTTAGACAAATCTAGATGGTATAGCCTATTACACCCTTAGACTATGTGGTCCATCCTATTGCTAACTATTGCTAAAAACCTGTGCAGCATGTATGTACTGTACTGAATACTGTAGGCATTTGTAACACAGGGTCTTTGTGTATCTAAATGTAGCCAAACATAGAAAGGGTACAGTAAAAATACAGTGTGTATTTTTTTTTAAATGAGTAGTGCCAAACTGTTTTATAATCTTATGGAACCACTTCTTTTTTTTTTTTTTTTTTTTTCGAGACAGAGTCTCGCTCTGTCACCCAGACTGAGTGCGATGGCACAATCTCGGCCCACTACAACCTCCTCTGCCTCCCAGGCTCAAGTGATTCTTCTGCCTTAGCCTCCCAAGTAGCTGGGATTACAGGCACATGCTACCACACCCGGCTAATTTTTGTATTTTTATAGAGATGGGGTTTCACCATATTGGCCAGGCTGGTCTTGAACTCCTGACCTCAGGTGATCCACCCTCCTCGGCCTCCCAAAGTGCTGGGATTACAGGCGTGAGCCACTGCGCCTGGCCAGGACCACGACTTATGTGGTCTGTTGTTAAATGAAGTAAAATATTCACCTGGTTTAAGAGCCAGAACTCAGATTTTGTGAGAAATAACAAGGTTACCGTATGACCTACTCAGGTGTGGCTTCATTGCAACATGGCCCGATTATTACCTACTCAGGTGTGGCTTCATTGCAACATGGCCCGGTTATTACAGAGATTCATATAGATCAAAAGTAAAAATATGTCTATGAAATATAGCAGCAAAGACTAAAACTGAGATATGACATGGTTAATCCATCCTGTTCCCCAACACCCACATTATAAAACTTTTTTTTTTTTTGAGACGGAGTCTTGCTCTGTCGCCAGGCTGGAGTGCAGTGGTGCGATCTCAGCTCACTGCAACCTCTGCCTCCCAGGTTCAAGCGATTCTCCTGCCTTAGCCTCCTGAGTAGCTGGGACTGCAGGCGCGTGCCACCACACCCAGCTAATTTTTGTATTTTTAGTAGAGACAGGGTTTCACCATGTTGGCCAGGATGGTCTCCATCTCTTGACCTCGTGATCCAACTGCCTCAGCCTCCCAACTAGGTATGAGGTATGCATCTAGCCTAAAACTTTTTTTCTTTACTTTTTACTTTACACGGAGGGGAGATACAGCAGGGAAGGGGAAGTTTGGGGCTCAGTGGAGTGGTGGTCACTGGAGAGGGGTCACACTCAAGGCCAATGTTTTTTCGAAGATAATTTTTAGACCATTAGTGTAGTCAGACTTTTAATTTGCTTATTTAGCATGCCCATCTTCCATTATGTGTTTAAGTTCTTTATAAGCATTGGAAAATAAGATTAATACTGTCTGTGCTGCCTCCTGAGAACTTTGTTGATGGTTAAATGAGATCATGTTCATGAAAAACGTTAGGGTCTGGGCTGAGCATGGTGGCTCATGCCTGTCATCCCAGCACTTTGGGAGGGTGAGGCTTGCAGATTGCTTGAGCTCAGGAGTTCGAGACCAGCATGGGCAACATGGCAAAACCCCATCTCTACAAAAAATACTTTCTGAGTATGGTGTATGGAGAATGGCCATGTAGCCAAAAATACTGAAGAATTAAGAGTTTGAAGGTCAGATCAAGCTGGGGCCCAGGCCTGGCTCTGCCTGTTATAGCTTAGCATGTCATGCAGCCTCTCTGGAACGCTTGTTTCTTCATCTATAAGATAGAAATTATAATTCCAACATCACAGAATTGTTACAAGATAATACATGTAACACAATTAGCCCTGTCCTGGCATATGGAAAACTTTCAGTAAGTAGATGATAGCTTTACAGGCAGCTACTTGGAGCCGCCAATTCTACTGATTAGAAACAAGCCTATACCTATATACATACTTACATTACTTTAGAAAATATAACTGTTGGCTAGGCGCGGTGGCTCACAACCGTAATCCCAGCCCTTTGGAAGGCTGAGGCAGGTGGATCGCTTAAGGAGTTTAATACCAGCCTGGCCAACATGATGAAACCCTGTCTCTACTAAAAATACAAAAATTAGCTGGGTGTGGTGGTGAGTGCCTGAGTAATAGTTACTCAGGAGGCTGAGGCAGGGGCATTGCTTGAACCCAGGAGGCAGAGGTTGTAGTGAGCCAAGAGTATACCACTGCACTCCAGCCTGGGCGATGGGAGTGAAACCCTGTCTCAGAAAAATTAAAAAAAAAAAAAGAAAATGTAACTGTTAATGTCATCTTATCTCCCTTGACTCTGAAACTAGTTCTTATGAAACTGGTCTGTTTGTACCCCATTAGAGTCATTTAACCACTCTAGGAGTTGGTTTTCTAGTCGTTTCCAGTGCCTCTTCCACCTCACTTCTCTCTAGCTTCTGTGGGCTTCTGGGAAGCAAGAACTATCTGTCTTTTTCTAAATTGATGCATAATTATACCTACTTATGGGGTATCTATGATATTTTGATACATGCATACAATGTCCAGTGATCCAGTTGGGGTAACGAGAATATCCTTCCCCTTGAACATTTATTATCTTTTTGTGTTGGGAACATTTCAAATCTTCCAGCTATTTTGAAATGTGCAATATACCAGTGTTAACCGTAGTCACCCTACTGTGCTGTCTAACACGAAACGTATTCCTTCTATCTAATTCTATTTTTGTGCACATTAACCAATCTCTTTTCATCTCCTGCCCCCACTTCCCAGCCACTGGCCTATTTTGTTCATATTTGGTTCCCCACTCCAAACACATAATACTCTGTAAATGCTTCACTTCATCGCATTTACCTCTAAACAATCAGGAAGGCCATGTGACATCCACGAATGCTTTTTGGTTCCCTTAGGTCATGTGCATTCTCACCTGAGACATCCACACAACTGGGTGTGGCTCACAGCAGCCCAGATTTTTGGATTACTCTTTGCCTCTTGCCAGCCAGAGGAGCTTATTCAAAAATGGAATACCAAAAAGACTAAAAGAAACCTCCCAGAACCTGTAGCAATCAAGTTCCTGGCCAGTGACCTTGACCAAAAGGTAAGGTTTCTGTCAAACCTTTTCTTTCCCTCGTGACTGTAAGATGTTCCTTCTGGTTCATGTAACTATCTTTGGGCCAGCCCTTGAGAGAAACTCTTCCAACCAACAATTTGTTGTACAGGTAAATCAATAGGAATGTTAGTCACTGGAGAGGGGTCACTCTCAAGGCCAGGGTTTTTTCAAAGATAATTTTTAGACCATTAGTGTAGTTAGACTTTTAATTTGCTTATGTAGCATGCCCATCCTCCATGATATGTTTAGGTTTTTTTGTTTGTTTGTTTTTGTTTTTTTCTTTTCTGAGATGGAGTCTCACTCTGTCACCCAGGCTGGAGTGCAGTGGTGTGATCTCGGGTCACTGCAGCCTCCGCCTCCCGAATTCAAGGGATTCTTCTGCCTCAGCCTCCCAAGTACCTGGGATTACAAGCGCGTGCCACCACGCCCAGCTAATGTTTAAGTTCTTTATCAGCATTGGAAAATAAGATTAATACTGTCTGTCTTGCCTCCTAATAACCTTGTTGATGATGTAAATGAGATCACGTTCATGAAAATGTCAGGGGCCAAGCCAGGCATGGTGACTCACATCTGTCATCCCAGCACTTTGGGAGGCTAAGGTGAGCAGATCACTTGAGCTCAGGAGTTTGAGACTAGCCTGGGCAACATGGCGAAAACCTATCACTACAAAAAATACAAAAATTAGCTGGGCATGGTGGTGTATGCCTGTAGTCCTAGCTACCTGGGAGGCTGACACAGGGGGATCACCTGAGCCTGGGGAGGTCAAGGTTACAGTAGGCTGTGATCATGCCACTGCACTCCAGCATGGGCAAGACCGAGATCCTATCCCAAAAAAAGAAAGAAAAGAAAATGTTAGGGGCCATGATATATGTGTCTCTGGTTTCCTAGGTCCTAGCACAATTTCTCACTCATAGTGGAACCCCATAAATATTGAATGACTGGAGGGTAGAAGGGAAGAAAAGAGGAAGAAAAAAATATTGACTGTTGCAAAGTGCTCTACTAGAAAGGTAGAGGATTGGCCGGACGCAGTGGCTCACATCTGTAATCCCAGCACTTTGAGAGGCCGAGGTGGGTGGATCACCTGAGGTCAGGAGTTCGAGACCAGCCTGGCCAACATGGCGAAACCCCATCTCTACTAAAAATACAAAAAATTAGCCAAGTGCGGTGGTAGACCCCTGTAATCCCAGCTACTTGGGAGGCTGAGGCAGGAGGATTGCTTGAACCCAGGAGACGGAGGTTGCAGTGAGCCAAGATCACTCCACTGTAGTCCGGCCCAGGCCACAGATTGAGACTCTTAAAAAAAAAAAAAAAAAATGTAGAGGATTATTACCTGTTTCTCGCCAGAATGTGAAACTATCCCATTTATTTAGGATGAAATGCTTAGGGCAGGTAGAAGGGAACAGTTACACAATTTCTGGTCGTGAACCTTTCCTCTCCAAATCTATACAGGTGGTCATTCAGAGGAAAATCCAGTACATTAGTTGTATTACAGTTATTATGTTTAGTTTTTTAAAAACAATCAGAAATGTCCTGTGTCTGTCTTGTCTACCAATGTCCATTTTCTTTTCACAGATGAAAAGTATCTCTCTCGCCTCTTGCCATCAATTGCATTCCAAATTCTTGGATCAGTCTCTAGGAGAACAGGTAAGAATTGTAGTTCTCCTAGTTTAAAAGAAGGGGCCAGCTGGGCACCGTGGCCCAAACCTGTAATCCCAGCACTTTGGGAGGCCTAGGCGGCCAGATCCCCTGAGGTCGGGAGTTCGAGATGAGCCTGGCCAACATGGCGAATCCCCATCTCTACTAAAAATACAAAAAAATTAGCCAGGCATGGTGGCAGGCGCTTGTAATCCCAGCTACTCAGGAGGCTGAGGCAGGGAGAATTGCTTGAACGTGGGAGGCAGAGGTTGCAGTAAGCCAACATCACGCCACTGCACTCCAGCCTAGGTGACAGAGCGAGAGTCTGTCTCAAAAAGAAAGAAGGGGCCTATTCTATCAGCAGTCTAGGAATAGGCTTACATTTGTTATTTTGTTTTGTTTTGAACCTATCTTAATGCTTGGGGGATTAGATGAGATACAGACATACACTCATATATATGTTCAAATACACATATGTCTTGTCAACTCTGGGTCTGTGTTGGGATTACTCTTTGCTCCATTTAAAATTCCCAAATAGGGGTCTGGGTGCGATGACTCATGCCTGTAATCCCAGCACTTTGGGAGGTTGAGGCAAGTGGATCACTTGAGGCCAGGCGTTCAATACCATCTTGGCCAACATGGTGAAACCTCATCTCTACTAAAAAGACAAAAATTAGCTGGGCATGGTGACACATGCCTGTAGTCCCAGCTACACGGGAGGCTGAGACAGGAGAATCTCTTGAACTGGGGAGGCAGAGGTTGCAGTAAGCTGAAATCTCCACACTGCACTTTAGCCTGGCAACAGAGCTAGACTCCATATCAAAAAAAAGAGAGAGAAAGAGAGAGAAATAGTTATTTCTATGTAGAATGGTTGAAGGAATTTAATGGAGGTAGAGGTGAAAGCTGTCATTAAAAATGTAAAATGAGGCTGGCGTGGTGACTTACACCTGTAACATTAGCACTTTGGGAGGCCGAGATGAGCAGATCTCTTGAGGCCAGGAGTTCAAGACCAGCCTGGCCAACATAGCAAAACCCTGTCTCTACTAAAAATACAAAAATGAGCTGAGTGTGGCGGCCTGTAGTCCCGGTTGCTGGGGTGGCTGAGGCATGAAAATCGCTTGAACCCAGAGGCAGAGGTTTCATTGAGCCGAGATTGCACCACGGCACTCCAGCCTGGGTGACAAAGTGAGACTGTCTCAGAAAATACCCAAAAAACAAAACAAAACAAAAAATGTAAATGGAGGGCCTGGAAGGAAATTGTTTACTTATTCTTTGTGACTTTAAAGGGTAGAACTAGTCCACATAGATCAAAGTTACATGGAAATAGGTTTGGATGCCCTATGAGGGAGAACTTAAGAATGATCTAGACCAGGTGCAGTGGCTCACACCTGTAATCCCAGCACTTTGGGAGCCCGAGGCGGGCGGTTCACCTAAGGTCAGGAATTTGAGACCAGCCTGGCCAACATGGGGAAACCCCATCTCTACTAAAAATACAAAAATTAGCCGGGCATGGTGGCGCATGCCTGTAATCCCAGCTACTCGGGAGGCTGAGGCACGAGAATCACTTAAACCTGGGAGGGGGAGGTCACAGTGAGCGGAGATTGCGCCATTGCCCTCAGCCTGGGTGGCCAATAAGACTCTGTCTTTTAAAAAAAAAAAAAAATGCACGATCTAAAAATGGAGCCATCATCATTTAATAGTTGTTAAATAGTTGTAATACCTGATTGTTTTTGTTTTCTAATTGTAGAATACCTATTTTAGCTTATGCTCTACTAAGCCTTATTTATTTCAAAATCAATGTCCAATGTCTTCCCCCACCCCGTTTTTTTAAAAGGTTGTTAAGAATTTGTTGTTCGTAGCCAGAGTCTTGTATTTACTGGAACCTTATTGTGAGGATAAGCAAAGTAAGATAAAAGAAGACCTGGAAGAACAAGCAGCTTTAGGAGATGGCGTGGCCTATGCAGATGAGAAGGCAGAGTCTGACGGAGAAGAGAAGGAAGAGGTGAAGGAAGAGCTTGGCAGACCGGCCACGCTGCTGTGGTTGATCCAGAAGCTGTCCCGGATCGCAAAACTGGAAGCTGCTTATTCGCCGAGAAACCCCTTAAAGGTGCGATGAATGCACAGAATGACTGAGAGTAGTCATTTCTCTTTAAAAAGTATTTTAATGGTATTAGTGATCCTCCTAAGTCCCTAGAAACTTTACCTTTGAACCCTAAACTGCAGCAATAGCATCTGTCCCAAAATAGACTGAGCCCTGTTTTCTAAATTAATGCTGTGTCTATGATTGAGTGCTAAAGATAAATATTTCAAATGAAAAAAAATGATCTGTATTTTCAGAGAACATGCATCTTTAAGTTCCTTGGCGCTGTAGCAATGGATCTTGGGATAGACAAGGTAAAGCCGTATCTCCCAATGATCATAGCTCCTTTGTTTCGAGAACTGAACAGCACCTACTCAGAGCAAGGTAACCCTGCCTCGTCTGTTCTCCTGCCTTTTGCAGGATTTCTAACTTCTCTCCTAAATGTTTCCTTCTTCCTTTCTGTCCTCCCTCCCTGCCAGAGATTTATTTTATTTGTATATATTTTAAATTATATATTATATACTTATATATGTTTATATTTTATATATACACACACACATAAATTAAAAAGAGAGAGAGATGAATAGTGGTCTCACTATGTTATGCCAGGCTGGTCTTGGTCTCAAACTCCTGGCCTCAAGCAGTCTTCCAACCTCAGCCTCCCGAAGTGTTGAGACTACAGAAGTGAGCTACCGTACCCAGCCAGAGTTTATTTTTAAAAAGAAAACTTATGAGGTATCAAGATAATTAGCAAACAAATAGGCATATTTGTATTATATTTGATTGCCCTCTTCTCTATGCTTTCTGCTGTCCCAGAAAGAATGTTTCTCACATAAAAGATGATGCTTTATCCTTAACATAGATTAAATAGTCAAAGAAAACTATGGTTCAGGGTGGTTTTAAACCTCATAGCACAATGAATAATAATGAACAATAAAATGTCATTATATTCTCATCTTAAAAATTGTGGGCTGGGCATAGTGGCTCACGCCTGTAATCCCGCACTTTGGGAAGCCAAGGTGGGAGGATCAGTTGAGCCCAGAAGTTCAAGACCAGCCTGGGCAACATGGCAAAACCCCATCTCTACAAAAGATACAAAAATTAGCTGGGTATGGTAGTGTGCACCTGTAATTGCAGCTACTCAGGAGGCTGAGGTGGGAGGATCTCTTGAGGCTGTGAGGTCAAGGCTTCAGTGAGCCGTGATTGCACCACTGCACTCCTGCCTGGGCAACAGAGTGAGACACTGTCTCAAAAAAAAAAAAAAAAAAAAAAAAAAAAAAAAAAAAAAAATTATAAGGCAAAAATATAAGTATTATCATTTTTATATGAAATAGTTTTAAAATATCATTTTAACATTTCTTCTTTTTCCTTGCCTGATACATTTCCCTCACTTATTGTAATTGTTGGTAATAACAGGTAAAGAGGGAATTGGGGCTGGAAGGAGAGGAGGTAAAGTGAATGTTCAGAGTTTAAAATAAAACAAATGAAGCAAATGTCAAAGCAAGAGCTTTTGTAGTCCTACAACCTTGAGAGAGTTTCCTCACTCTTCGAAAGGAAAAAGCAATGGTAAAGGTTGAGGCTGCTGACAAAATCAGGTTCAGGTGTACTTTGGTTCATGTCAGCCAACATTTAATGAGTACCTAATATCTGCGAGGCACTAGGGATTCAACAGCAGGAAAGTTTTCAAGAAGCTTGTGATCTAGAACAGATGTCCTGAACTCCCGTGAAATTGAAATTGGGGGTGAGTGGCAGAGAGGGGTAGGAGATAACAGCTTTTTTGTCAACTGCACAAAGGAGGCTTTGACATCCCCCGCACCCCCCCAAAAAAAAGTTACTGTGGGCAGAGCTAAGCCTCTGTGACCCATCATGGATTAGAGAGGGAATCTCTTACTTTGCCCCCCATCTGCAAGAGCTCAGCAGGTAAACAGAGGGAATTCAAAACGTTTCTGTCAAGGTCCCAAGTTACTTTAATGTCTTCAGGGCTAGGTTTCCGCTGGGAAGTGGGCCTCACGTTCTCTGATTTCTTGTTGCATCCTGGGTGAGGTGGTGGCTGGAGTGCTGTGTCTAGCATTGCTGGTTTCCCCATCCCAGGAACACAGAGGCTAGTTTTATATCGGTGTTTAATGTTGAAGTAATGGTGATAATGCTGCAAGAGTTTAAATTATTTTTGTTGTTTTTGGTTTCTTGCCAGATCAATAGCTGGATATAAATGTTGTACATATTGTTGATTTTGTTTGATTTCGTTGATTTTGTTGATGTTCAAATGTGTCCTTTCCTACTGTCTTTACTCTGATCATTACTCTTTGTGTGTGATTAGATCCTTTGCTGAAGAATCTATCCCAGGAAATCATAGAATTACTCAAAAAGCTGGTTGGACTTGAGAGCTTCTCATTAGCCTTTGCCTCTGTACAGAAACAGGCTAATGAGAAAAGGGCACTCCGGAAAAAGAGGAAGGCCCTGGAGGTAAGTTTGCTCTTTGAAAATATGGCATGTTCACTGGACTTGATAACTACTAAGTGTGCATGTTTGTGTCACACACTCAGGGAGGATCAAGGGTTTGAGCGGTTGGGGAATTTATAGCTGGGGCTTCAGACTTTCTTTAATGAGCATGTGTTTTTTACATTTATTTCTGTATTTGATTCTTATTGGTTTAATATTTACTTTAAAAGTAATACAAAATTTCTATTATCTTTTCCAGTTTGTAACTAATCCTGATATTGCTGCCAAGAAAAAAATGAAGAAACACAAAAATAAAAGTGAAGCAAAGAAGAGAAAGATAGAGTTCCTGCGTCCAGGCTATAAGGCCAAGAGACAAAAAAGCCACAGCCTGAAAGATTTAGCAATGGTGGAGTAATGTCTCCCTGTGCTGATACAAGCATGAACTTTCTGGAATATTCTTCTAGTCTGAAATTACAGCAGGCTGGTGGGGGGTTCCTTTTTTTTTTTTTTTTTTCAAGACAAGGTCTCACTCTGTCACCCAGGGTGGAGTGCAGTGACGAAATCACAGCTCACCACAGCCTCCACCTGGGTTCAAGTGATCCTGTCACCTCAGCCTCCCAAGTAGCTGTGCCCCCCAGACACACACCACCATGCCCGGCAAATTTTTTGTATTTTTTGTAGAAACAGGATTTCGCCATGTTGGCCAGGCTGGTCTTGAACACCTGGGCTCAACTGAGCCACCTGCCTTGGCGTCCCAAAGTGCTGGGATTACAGGTGTGAGCCACCGTGCCCAACCAGGTTTTAATTTAAGTTAAATTTTGGATAGGTTGTATAATATATAGTTTAATGTAATCATGCTCATATTTTTTAAATAAATAAAACACTTTATACTACTACTGGGTCTTCACTGTCTAAAAAGCATGTGACACCAAAGAGTTTAAAATATAATTTGTAAATAAAAGATAAATTTTAAATAGCAAGAAAAAATGTAGAAGTTAGCAATAATCAGACAAAAGATTTGCAAATACTGCTATATAGTACATTCTAAAATTTTAGGAAAAGGCAGTAAGAAAGATCTGCACAAATAGAGAACTATAACCATGTTCATAGCTAGGAAGATTCAGGACCACAAAATGCTTTGTCCCAAGTTGATCCCTTTGGTTAAGTGTGTATCTAAGCAAAATCCCAAGAGTTCTTCACGTTAA
Organism: Rhinopithecus bieti; assembly: GCF_001698545.2. NCBI lineage: Eukaryota > Metazoa > Chordata > Mammalia > Primates > Cercopithecidae > Rhinopithecus > Rhinopithecus bieti. The sequence goes on from NW_016808815.1 coordinate 2,100,955, forward strand.
CCCAACAAGCTGATTCTAAAATTTATATGGAAGATAGTAAGCCGAGAATAACCATGACACTCTTACAAAAGTAGAACAGGATGAGGGGCTTGCCCCTTTGAATATCAAAAGTAAGACACAAAACTATCTATAGAGAGAATGTGTAGTAAATCCTACTTCATTAAGAACTTCTACTTAGGAAAAGACACAAACTGGGACATGGCACACAACACATACTGTTAAACAATTAGTAGTACCAGGACATACAGTGAATACTGATGAATCCACACAGACAATCTAGTGGAAAGTGGCAAAAGAGAGAAATGAACATGGCACAAAAGGAGAAACATAAATGGTCCTTAAACACTGTTAGCTGATATGGCTGTGCCATTTTTTTTTTTTAAGTATTATGGACTGCTTGGCAAGTAGTCATTACATTGAGACCCCCAAGTGCTCCCCTGGCTACATGAAGTTCTTAGATTACATACCTTCTCACACCAGAAGTTAAAGAATACCTGGACTAGTCGGAGTCCTACTGTACTAGCTATGGCTAGTTGTTAAATTGTTTGAGTCACTCCTGTATTCAGCCTCATCAGTAATTAGGAAAATGCCAATTATCACCAGAATGAGATTCCATTCTGAAACCATCAGAATGATAAAGCTGACAATACTAAGTGCTGGCAAGCATGGTGGAGCCATAGGCAATCTTTGACATTACCTTGTAAACCCGAAGACGGTTATACTCCCTGATCCCGAGTTCCACTCCTAGAGAAACCATGAACCATGGATCTGAAGAATGTTCATGAACCATTGCTAAAAGAACTAGAAGCAATCCAAATGTCCTTCCACAAGAGAATAAAATGGTATATTCATATACTGAAATACAGTAGCAGAAATCAGCTAATTACATATATATATATCAATAAAGATGATATTCTAGAAACAATGTTGAGTGGGGGGAAAAGAAAAATAGTTGAATACCACTGTAATAAAATTGTGTACATATATGATAAATCTGTAGGAAAAAATTAACGATTTCAAAGTTGCAGGATAGAGGGTACTTGTGCGAAGGAACAGAATCAAGGGAGAAGCACACGGTGGGGTTGGGGGACTTAAACTGTTCTCATAATGTTCAATGTCTTACATTTGGTGCCAGATTTCCAAGTTTATAATGCTTCATTACATTACTTTCTATACATAAAATATTTCCTGATAAAAACATTTTCTAATATTCGGCCAAAACCACATTTGTACTGTTGTTATTAGTACAAAGAAAACAAGTGGTTTCTTTGAAACTTTACTTTTAAGGTTTATTATTTACAACTAAAATGGTAATAAGCCACACTTATTTAGAGGTGGGTAAAGTTGTTTCTGTTGTTCAACCGTATAGCATCTTTTGCCTCGCTCTATACTTGGTGTGGAAAAAATATTCTTTAGTGCCCCACATACTTGGGGATATATGGAGTGGGAAATCCACCCTATGTGCCAGGCACTTTGGATACATTTTGTTTAATCCTAGTATTCCTGAGAGATTCCTACAATTGGTTCCTATTTTACAGATGAAGAAACAGACTCAGAGTAAATAACTTGCCTAAGGGTGATACAGGATGTGGGTGGTACAATCAAGATTCAAAGTCCATGCTTTGAGCTGGGCGCGGTGGCTCACACCTGTAATCCCAGCACTTTGGGAGGCCAAGGCAGGTGGATCACTTGAGGTAAGGAGTTCGAGACCAGCCTGGCCAACGTGATGAAACCCTGTCTCTACTAAAAGTACAAAAATTAGCCGGGCGTGGTGGCGGAACACCTGTAGTCCCAGCCACTTGGGAGGCTGAGCCAGACGACTCACTTGCACCTGGGAGGCAGAGGTCGCAGTGAGCCGATACCGTGCCACCACACTCCAGCCTGGGCGACAGAGTGAGACTCCATCTCAAAAAAAAAAAAAAAAAAAAAAAAAAGTCCATGCTTTAAAATTTGTACTTACAGGCTAAGAATATGCATGTGGCATAGGAATCAAATGTTCATTCACTTAAGCATCTGTGCTTTGATGTAGTGTGTATCTCAAACGGGAGTTCTCACCCTTCTAAGGGCTTTGTAATGTGTCAGAAGGAGGCCATCTTAGAAGACTCACTTTAATTCATCCTAAGTGACCTAAAGTAAATGCATGTATTGCTTTCGTAAAATTTTTTAAAATAAAACAAAATACCAAGGCAAAGATCAGAAAGAACAAATATATCTGGGATATTGAAGACGTCTTTGTTTTTAATCAATAAATATTTATTGAGTGCCTACTGTGTGCCAGGTGCACCACACTAGATGCAAGGGATACTAACAGTAAGTAAGATACGGTCCCTGCCCTCCGAGCTTACATTTCAACAGTTTAAAATGCATTTCAGGTATTTCAGATAACGGAATTAATTCTACCACTCTTTTTTTTTTTGTAGCAAGATACAACACAACCATAGGCCAGAGTTATAAAATAGCATGTCAGAAAGAAACATTTGGTATCATTTTTCCAGGTCCCATTTTACAGAAAAGAAACTGCAGGAGTGGCCATTTGCACCTATGTTCTAATTTCAAGTTTGGTGCTTTTCCTATTGCCAGGCCTCTCATAAAACAATATTCAGATTTGCCATGTAAATATCAATATCCAAACACTGGTAGCATACCTGTGCAGTTGTCTCCTGCTAGACAAGGACCATATAATTTACAGCTTGTTTAAGTGTCCACTCTCTTTATCCCACCCTATTCTTTGTGATAAACCAGAGGGATCAGGCTTAACCAAGTGCTGACGTTTGGGGCAAGTTCATGCCCTGGGATTCAAGATGGCCAGCGGCTACATGCCAGGTCTGCCTGCCAGGACCTTACTTCCCATTTTCTGCAGTTTTCCTGAACTGCCAGGAGGCAGCTGCACAAGCTTTACAAGCCTCAGGCTGTAAGTGAACTTGTTTTCTGCATTTTCCAGCCATGTGCCACTGACCAGAAATAAACTCAACTATAAATTGCAAAGGGGCTACTTGTCAAGATGACAAATACCTATCCTACTATTTCAACTATGAACATAATTCTGAAATGCCATATGCCAGGTACCACACCAGATACTAGGGACATAAATATGAAAAAGTCTCTGCCCCTCAGGAGTAATATTGGTTGTACCGGAACACTTGTAGCTGAAGAAAAATCTCCAAAAAAGATTTCAGAGACTAAAGTGGGAATGGGTGCTGGAGAATGAGCAAGAAGGGTGAGAGTCCCGCAGGTGAAGGGAGAAAGCTGCAGAGAATGAATATAAGCCTGGAGAATGAACATAAATGTGAGGGGAAGAGGTCAGAGGCCAACACTGGACGCACAGTGAAGGCCAAGAAAGGAACTACTGATGTTCCCGAGACCTGCGGGGAACCATGGCATTAAGCTCTCAATACCAGCACCTAATTTCTTAAACGCTGGTTTTCCAACTTAAGCGAAAGAAACTCACCCGTTTTTAGCAATTATGAAGCACTATATTTACTTCTGTCACATTAGTTGATTTTGAGGTGGACTGGGTAATTTGAAAAGCTCCTTTGAACATGAATTGTTTTAAACTTACAATCTAGCAATAAGCCTAATTTTAAACCAGAATGCTTAATTTCCCCTGTATAATCAGTAAGATTTTGATTTTAACAAGTTTACATCAAGTTTACATTCAAAAAAGACCAAATATTGGACATGGTAGATAAAAGAATGAAAACCAGTAAAGACACCTTTTATAACCTGCAAATAGATTTTAAACCTTCCTTTCCTTTAATGTGAAATTTTCTCTTTAATGTGTTATGAATTCCATCAAATATAACCATTTAGGATTATTTATAGTATGTCACTGATCACTTCTAGTATAGACAAATAAGTTTATAGACATTATTTTGAATGTAACTGCTTTAATTAGCATAATTTTATTAAAGAGTTAGACTGTGTTGTCAATACTGACATTTTTGGGAATATATAGTATAGTTTATAAGTCAGGCTTCTGAACCAAAAGTTTTACTTTGAGCCTTATTCCCACCTTACTAGCTAGCAGGTGACCTTGGGCAAGCCAGAAAATAATTAAAGGTGCGCTGAATACATACAATGAGGACATCATAACCTGTCCTACCTACTTCACAAGCTTTCTGTACAGATCAGCTAGGTCAACATAAGATTTTTCTTTTGACAACTGTAAAGTACTATAAAATGACAATTACAGATAAGTCAATGAAGTTAACCATCAAAATAATATTCATGCCTATAACCAAAAGCTTTTAAACAAAACAGCTTAATAAAAAGTGGTCAGATAAGCAAATAAAGATTATATTATACACACTATGTTCCTCACCTACTCTACTGAGTCTAATCTTTGGAAAGATAATTCATTTTAAAGGGAAAAAAAATCTGTTAAGATATTTTTTAGTATTTATACAAACAAGCTGCAACTACTATTCAAAATAGGTTTTTTCATCCAATAGGAGTACATTCTTTAATAGAACTGTATTTTGAATAAGAATTCCATACAAATAGAATATATACCTTAACACAAGAAAGCAAGAAAAGAATATTTTACATTACATAGAACATTCAGGTGATTCGATCGAATTATCCCTCCAACCAAATATTTCTTTTCCCTATTTACCACAAACATTGCAGTCAGTCAGTATATGCCAATAATCATACAGTTTTAACATCTAGTAGTGTGAAGTACACTTGACTGTTTCCAAAGGGAGAGAGGTGATGTAGTCTTCGTTTCAGGGGAGAAGAATGGACTGAATTACTGTCTGCTTTTTAATGTTTCAACTAACCTGTAAAGAGAAAATGAACTGTTTTATAAAATTAACTTTCAGGCATAAAGCATGATCATCTATAATAAACTTTGTATTAGAGGTGGATTCCAAAGTACTTAAAATAAAGACAGCTAACATAGATGAGGTTATGCATTAGATTTCCATAAGGTTCCTTTAAGCTTTGAATTTGTCTATGATTTGAATGAAAAATTCAAAAAAGACCAAATATCTATTTTCCAGGCTACTACTACTTCTGGGCTACATATGGATGACTCAGAGGTGAAACTAGTCTCAGTCTTCAAGGAGGTGATTATCTAATGAGTAGATGAACAAATCAAACAATTACAAGACAGCATAACAAGTACTATGTCACTAATCTGTGACAAGGGCATCTAACTTTACGTGAGTGGTTAGGCAGTAGGAATAGAGATACATTAGGAAAAGCTCTTCAGAAGACAGCCTGAAGCTAATTCCTGAAGGATAAGGAATTGGAGGGTGAGGTGAGGCAAGGAAAAGGCTAAAAATTGGCAAAGAATTGTAACTGTCATCAGGTAGGTGTGGTTGAGAAGAAGACGGATGCACCTGAAGACCAGTGGGAGAAAAGGCTAGAGGAACTTATGAAATAAGCTGCTAAATAAATCAAAGTTTCATCCTCAACACTGGAGAAAAATTACACGTGGACGTGCATAGCTGCAAGCACACACAAATGCACAGATGGCTTCTGGAAACATGATACTTGCCATTCCATTGCCTCATCAAGGCCAGTGCCTTTGGTTGCTGATGTTTTGAATATTTGCCATTTTCGGTCCTTCAAGGCAGGTAACCCAAGTGAATTTGCCATCTCTGAGGAAGTCATGGCCTGTTCCATGTCCTGTTTATTTGCAAACACCACTAAAATGGCTTTTCTCAGCTCTTCTTCCTAAATGAAATTGAAAATATTTAATTTCCTTTAACCAATGGGCTCTCTCGAGTTTAGAAAATGTCCAAAAATACATTTTAAAAGTGTATTTTATAATTATTAATATATTCATTATACATTATGAAATTATAGAGAAGTATAAAGAAAAGAAGCTTCACCCATAACCCTACCTCCCAAATATGATCACTGTTAACATTTTGGGTGTTTTCTACTAGTACTTTGTTTTGCAGATACTTAAGAGCTTATTTAGCAAATACATTTATACATTTAAGATCAGATTTATATATAGTTCTATACCCTGCCTAAAAAGTAAAAATTAAAATCATGTTTCTCCAAACTATTAACAATTTTTTCAAAATAAAAAAATGGCTAAATATGCTGTACACTATGGACGCATGCACCATAAACTGTGTTAACTATTTTCTAGTATTAGACTCTTATTAGATTCTTTCCACTGGACTATTAGATAAACCCAAGTGACAGGGTCTTTATACAAAAATCTTTGTTTGAATCTACTTTCTTAACACAATATTCTAAAAATGGAGTTAAAAGTATGAACAGCTTTTTTCAGGCTTTGATAAACTGAATACATGCATGAACAGCTTTCCAGAAAGGTTACCCTACCAACAGTGTATAAAAGTCTCCATCTTCAATGCAGCCTTTGCAGAGTTGGGAATTATTTACTTTTCCAAACACAGCATCTCATTATATATTATTAGGGTATTCGAAATGCAAATGGGTTGAGCCAGGAGAATCGCTTAAGTCCAGGAGTTTGAGACCAGCCTGAGCAACACACAGGTCTCTACAAAAATTTTTTTAAAAAACGAACGAAAAAGGAAGCAGAGTCAGGAGCTCAAGGTTATAATAAGCTTTGGTTGTGCCACTGCATGCCAGCCTAGGGGACAAAGGGAGACGCCCCCTTTTTTTTTTTCTTGAGACAGAGTCTCCCTCTGTCGCCCAGGCTGGAGTTGCAATGGTGCAATCTTGGCTCACTGTAGCCTCCGCATCCCGGGTTCAAGCAATTCTCCTGCCTCAGCCTCCTGAGTAGCTGGGACTTCAGGCGCCCGCCACCACGCCCGGCTAATTTTTCTATTTTTAGTAGAGATGAGGTTTCACCATGTTGGTCAGGCTGGTCTCGAACTCCTGACCTCGTGATCCGCCTGCCTTAGCCTCCCAAAGTGCTGGGATTACAGGCATAAGCCACCACACCCTGCTGACCCTGTCTCTTTAAAAACAAATGCAAATGTTATTAGCAATGTTTTCCCCCTATGAACTGCCTTTTGCTCATTTTGCAAAAGATCTTGCTATGATTAAGATCACTAATCCTTAGTCATTGGTTTCTGGTTAGGCCTGGTTTCTTACCTTAATCTTGTTTATACTTGCCATATCTGAGCTTTGTGTGTGTGGGGGGGGTTACGTTAATATAATTAAATCTCATCTTTTGAATTCCTTATATGTTCTTATAATTTTCATTTTTTACATTTAATTATTTACCCATTTAGAATACATTTTTGTGTATAAGAAAGTTGAAAGGCCAGGCACAGTGGCTCACACACACCTCACACTTTGGGAGGCTGAGGTGGGTGGATCACCAGGTCAGGAGTTCAAGACCTGCCTAAGCAACATGATGAAACCCCGTCTCTACTAAAATTACAAAAATTAGCCGAGTGTGGTGGTGCATGCTTGCAATCCCAGCTACTCAGGAGGCTGAGGCAGGAGAATTGCTTGAACCCGGGATGCAGAGGCTGCAGTGAGCCAAGATTGCACCACTGCACTCCAGCCTGGGCAACAACAGTGAAACTCTGTCTCAAAAAAGAAGAAAAAAGTTGAAACCTAAACTGCTTTTGTGTCTATACTATATATTTTTAATTTTGTTTGTTTTGAGACGGAGTCTCACTCTGTCACCCAGGCTGGAGTGCAGTGGCACGACCTGAGCTCACTGCAACCTCCACCTCCTAGGTTCAAGCAATTCTCCTGCCTCAGCCTCCCATGTAGCTGGGATTACAGGTGTGCGCCACTACACCAGGCTAATTTTTGTATTTTTAGTAGATGTGGGTGGCCAGGCTGGTCTCAAACTCCTGACCTCAAGTGATCTGCCTGCCTCTGCCTCCCAAAGTGCTCGGATTACAGGCATGAGCCACAGCGCCTGGCCTGTGTCCATGTTTTAACATTAACGGTCCTGACTCGTACTCGGCCTGTACTTAACATAACATGATATTTACTGATGAATTAAAAGTCACTTCCTAAAGAAAGAATCCAACTTTTACTTCTTTCTCTGTAAGACTTTATAAGTCAAATCCTAACACTGCAAGTAACCTAACAACAATCCTGAACAACTCAAGAACTGTAAACTGAGGTCAACAATCCATTCGTTTTAAGCAATACTTTGTATGATAAAAATATAATATATCATGTGAATTATATCTAAATAAAGCTGTTCTTTAAAAAACCCATTATACCCAAGGCAATTAAATCTTATCCTTACATTTAAATTTGGTCTGAGAAGCTCTTATAATAAATATAATGCTATGATATATTTAAAAAAAAAAATTCACCAAATGTTTAAAACTATGAAGTCTGCAATTTATAACTTGGAAGTCATTAAGAAGTCAATAGTTCAAGAAATCAAAAGTCCTGGGCTGAGCATGGTGGCTCACTCTTGTAATCCCAGTACTTTGGGAGGCCAAGGCGGGCAGATCAGGAGGCAGGCAAACTGCTGAGGTCAGGAGTTTGAAACCAGCCTGGCCAACATGGTGAAACCCCATCTGTGCTACAAATACAAAAATTAGCCAGGTGTGGTGGCAGAAGCCTGTAGTCCCAGCTACTCAAAGGCTGAAACAGGAGAATCGCTTGAACCTAGGAGGCGGAAATTGCAGTGAGTGGCAATCACGCCACTGCACTCCAGCCTGGGTGACAGAGCAAGACTCTGTCTCAAAAAAAAAAAAAAAAAAAAAATCAAAAGTCCATAGTCCTCTCATCTGAGGATGCTTTTACCTAGGTATCAACTGGCCTAGAACTTATATTTCAACATCCCTTGATTAAACAATTCAGAATCACAGTTTTTGACAAGAGAAAGAAATTTATCCATCTAATTTTCCAGAGCAGGGGCAATTTTATTATCATAGTACATTTGATTATTTTTTCATTCTTAAAAAATGGATGATTTAATGCATCCTCTGAATTTGAGCAGTTAGCCAATATATGATCTTATTAACTTCAGTGAATAAAGTGTATTGAATTCTTAATTAAGTGCTATACACTGTTCTTCCTATCAGGGTAAACTCAAGGAACTTACATTTTAGAAGGAGAGATACATAAGCAAACAAATACATTTTTTTTTTTAATTTTTATTTTTTGAGATGGAGTCTCACTCTGTCACCCAGGCTGGAGTGCAGTGGCACAATCTCGACTCACTGCAACCTCTGCCTCCCGGGTTCAAGTGATTCTCCTGCCTCAGCCTCCCAAGTAGCTGGGATTACAGGCACGCACCACCATGCCCAGCTAATTTTCTTGTATTTTTAGTAGAGATGAGGTTTCACCATGTTGGACAGGCTGGTCTCGAACTCCTGATGATCTCTGGTGATCTGCCCACCTCGGCCTCCCAAAGTGCTGGCATTACAGGCGTGAGCCACCATGCCCAGCCAACAAATAAATTTAAAAATGTAAAAAAACAGTAAGTGGGATGCAATGGCTAACACCTGTAATCCCAACACTAGGAGGTTGAGGCAGGAGGATCACTTGAGGACAGGAGTTTGGGACCAGCCTGGGCAACATAGCTAGACCCCGTCTCTACAAAAAAAAAACGAAAAAGAAAAAAAAAGAAACAATATTGGTATAAAGAATAAAGAAGGGTAAAGGATTAGTGAATAAATGAGACTTCTTTCTGGGGAAGGGATGTGGGAAGAAACATGTCAGGAAGGCACCCATGCAAAGATGCTGGAGAGAAGCAGAAGGATCAGCAAGTGCAAAAGGCCCTAAGCCAGGTGTGCAAGCTCGTGTTCAAAGAACAGAAAGAAGGTCTGTGAAGCTAAAGCACTTTAAACACTGGGAAGGGCAAAAAACGATAAACGTGAGGCCAGCATTGTGCCAGCAACCCAGAAATACATATTTCTCTGAACTTTAATCCTTCTAAAACAGCTAAAAATAAAAAGACATATTTTAAAAGTCACATCAAATAAGTGACTTAGAATAGATATTTTTGTTTAAGTGAGCTCTGAACCTCCTGGAAAATCAAGCAATCTGGCTTAAAGGAAGAGGAAGTTACAAGGTTAGTTTTTGTTGTTGTTGTTTTGTTTTGTCTCCAACCCTCTCCTCAAATGTATTTTGGAATAGAAAATCATTTGCATAAAAGAAAATATTAAAAGGATGGAGAGAACAACCCCTGCATTCTTTTTAATTATTCTTCAGTGTAATAATATGTACTGGAAACAGCAAACGTAAATGATTTCCCCATATTTTAAAGTGGTTAAGTTTTCTTACCTCCAACATGGCAACTAACTCCGATTTGGAAATGCCAATTCGGTCTCGGTCACAACTGTCTACTACATAAATGACTGCATCTGTGTTTGAATAGTAACATCTCCAGTATGGCCTAGAGAAAATTCAAAATGGGAGAATATATTGTTACTGTTTTAAAGAAGAAACTGACAAATCAATTGCCAATTCTGTCCCACACATGTTAGAATCAATACCTTAATGATTCACTGTTTCTGGTGGATATATGTACCATATCCCTCAGATGTGATGGAGTCAAAAGAATGTTGATAAACATTAAATCACAGGACAAGGAAGTTTCAAAATGAATTCAGACTTCAGGATGACAAAGTTTATTTATAATCTATGAAATCACTAAATATACTGATAGAAAAGTTGTACACAGACCTGATCATTACACTTTCTTAAACAAATATTTAACTAGGTACCCCTTAAGAGGAATAAACTTTTTAAATGTGATTTCATTTAACAGTCATGAAATTAATCACTGACATTAAGCAGTAGAAATGGCTAAAATTATAAATAAACTCAAAGGTGATTCAATGGAGTCTCTCTGAGCTACTCTGGCTTGGGAGGCTGCACAATTAAAAAAAAAGAAACGTGATTCAATAAATGAGTTATAAGAAGTCAGAATGTTTGGAGAATGCATTACTAATCTTTTAAGATGGTACCATCATGAGCAACTACTGACAGTCACCAAACATTCACTGTTGCCATATCAAGCCCAAAATGCTAAGCAGAAGACCCAAACTGCAGAAGGCATTTATTTTTTATTTATCCATTTATTTTTTTGAGACGGAGTCTCGCTCTGTAGCCCAGGCTGGAGTGCAGTGGCACAATCTTGGCTCACTGCAACCTCCGACTCCCAGGTCCCGGTACAAGCAATTCTCCTGCTTCAGCCTCCCAGGTAGCTGGAATTACAGGCACGCACCACCATGCCCAGCTAATTTTTGTATTTTTAGTAGAGACAGGGTTTCACCATGTTGGCCAGGCTGGTCTTGAGCTCCTGACCTGGTGATCTGCCCACCTCGGCCTCCCAAAGTGCTGGGATTACAGGCGTGAGCCACTGTGCCCGGCCAATGGCATTTATTCTTATATTAGCCCTAAATGGTAGGCCTGCAAGGTACTTTATAATCAATTCCAAAACTGTGTGTTTCCGAGAGGAGAGACTGACAAGAACTAAATGGAGGGTCCTTTCTAGTTGAGAATAACTGAAGTAATAAGGTCTTGAGATTTTCATGAAAAGAGTTTCATTAAGCAGATATCTGGAAAACGGGGCTCCTTAAGTTTTAACTTAATGGATGCTCTAAGGAAATAGTTCCAAATTTTACCTCATTTTAAACTAGGTGGCTCCATTTAAATCACAATAGAACACATATTCTAGTTTACTGATGTTAACCCTTAAAAGAACCAATAAATGTTCAATACTACCAAATAACCTGGTCTTTGTACCATACCTGATACTTGTCTGTCCTCCTAAATCCCAGACTTGGAATTTAAGGTTTTTGTATGTCACCGTCTCTACATTAAATCCAATGGCTGGAAGAGAAATCAAATCAGCGGTATGTGTACACTAATACATTCCACGTTCAAAATATCCTATCTAATTGAGTTATAGCAATTAATGGTAGCTGTTATTAGAGTTTAAAATATATATAATATATACATAATTTGTCTTAGGATTCGAATTAAAAAGGAATGGTAATTGTTGAATCACATTATTGGCTGAGATTTTATACCATTTAAGACGAGACAGTATACTCTGCTCCCCCACACGCGTGCACGTGTGTGCACAAAACATCAATGAGCAAGATCAATACCATCTTCAGGATATTTTTTAAAAGCCAGCAGTTCTGCAAATAAAGTGTATAATTTTAGCTCAAATGAATTTAAAAAAGAATTTAAAAAAGAAATAAAAAGGAAAACATAATTTTTAGCTCAATGGAAATCCTATTAAACTTCCCTCATAAAAGAGCAGTTAAAAGTGTTCGAAAGCTGTATTTAGAAAATACAGTTGTGGATGTACTATAAAAAGTAGAATTTTGGTTGGTAGCCAATAAACAGACCAAAAGCAAGAAAAGCTAAACTTCAATTCTAAACTTCAGCATGGACACAGCCATGGCTGCAGCTTTCAATCTCACGGCCCATCTGCAGACATCCTCAAGAGCTCACTTGTAATAAGGTCATGGCTGGATGGTCAAAGGGCAGGTGTCCCATCCCTTTTCTCTGCCATCCTTCTTAGGTGAAAAATAGGTAAAAAATAACTTCCATGGCTGGGTGTGGTGGCTCACACCTATAATCCCAGCACTTTGGGAGGCCAAGACAGGTAGATCACCTGAGGTCAGCAGTTTGAGACCAGCCTAGCCAACACTGTGAAACCCCATCTCTTCTAAAAATACAAAAATTATCCGGGCCTGGTGGCACATGCCTGTCATTCCAGTTACTCTGGAAGCTGACACATGAGAATCGCTTGAACCTGGGAGGCACAGGTTGCAGTGAGCCGAGATGGCGCCACTGCACTTCCGCCTGGGCAACAGAGTGAGGCTCTGTCTCAAAAAAATAAACAAATAAATAAAACTTCCGGCTATAACTGGACAATTAGCTTTTGTTTTATATTTAAGTTTACAGTGGTGATACCTTTGAGTATTTGGCAAGTATGTCTATTACAATTAAAAAATAACAATACTATGACAAATTTGAGCAAAAAACTAAAATGGAAGTTCATGATGTCTCCCTTAGAATTAGGTAGGAGTGTAATCACAATGTTCACTAATAGTGAAAAAAACATCGTTTACATGTGCAAGACAAGAGAATGGCGTAGACTGGGTGCAATGGCTCATGCCTGTAATCCCAACATTTTGGGAGGCTGAGGTGGGAAGATGGCTTGAGCCTAGCAGGTGGAAGTAGAGGCTAAAGTGAGCTATGACTGCGCCACTGCACTCCAGCCTGGGCAAAAAAGCAAGACACTTTCTCAAAAAACAGTGTGGTGTAAAGCAGCACTCACTGAAACTCGAAACTATCCACTGTGCTGCTCTGTGCACTGCAGGAGATGCCCAGACAGAAATGGGTGATTTTGAGAAGCAAAAACTAAGGGAACTAAAATTTGCTGAAGATAGCAAAAAGGAATAACAGACATTACAGGGTTCAAAACACTCTTCTTTCTTAAAGGTTAGCCTCTTTTGTTTTAGTCCATAAATTTGAACAGCAACCATAAGAAATATCCTGAGTGACAGAGTAATGTTAGAGGCATAATTTAAATAATCTTGGGCAAACTGTATGAACTCTTCAATTTAATTTAAATATATTAATCTTCTCCAAGTAAATTGAGGTCAACAAATGAAAAAGAATAAATAACAACAGTATTCTCATACAGTCAAATAAGACTGTTGGAGAATGTTTTTGTAAGACAGCAATAATTGATTAAAATTGAGGTATTTCTTCTCTTAATAAATATATACATATATATGCATATATATTTCGAGACGGAATTTTGCTCTTGTTGCCCAGGCTGGAGTGCAATGGTGCGATCTCGGCTCGCCACAACCTCTGCCTCCCGGGTTCAAGTGATTCTCCTGCCTCAGCCTCCCGAGTAGCTGGTATTACAGGCATGCGCCACCACGCCTGTCTAATTTTGTATTTTTAGTAGAGACGGGGTTTCTCCATGTTGGTCGGGCTGGTCTCGAACTCCTGACTTCAGGTGATCCACCTGCCTCGGCCTCCCAAAGTGCTGGGATTACAGGCGTGAGCCACTGTGCCTGGCCTTCTCTTGATATTTTTAAGGTACCAAATTACTTCAACACTCAATCTCTAAAACTCAGATCTTTAAAAGTAATCAATAGAATTACCTAGATAAACTAATCTTAATTAAAATAGTAACAAATACAGAAAAAAAGGCACTTCACATGTAATATTACTTAATATTTATATAATTCTTTACACAGGTTTAAAAGGTACTTTTAACTACTTCATTTATTTCCCCCTGAAAGCTAATGGGTAGTTATCTTATGTATTTTATTAGTAAAGATACTGGCTCTCAATAAGATTTAGTTACTTAAACCACTTTTAAACAGCTATAAACAGTCAAACCCGGCCGTAAACCAGAACAAGGGTCCTTAAATTACACTAAGCTGCCTCTCAGTTGATGGAAAAAGTGTTATCAATGTTTTGTTCATACCAGCAGTTTATAAACTTTATCAAATACTTTGTTATATGAATTAATTTATTCAGAAACAGGCCTGGCATAGTGGCTCATGCCTGTAATCCCAGCACTTTGGGAGGCCAAGGCAGGAGGATCACTTGAGGCCAAGAGTCCAAGACCAGCTTGGGCAACACAGTGACACCTGATCTCTATTAAAACAAAAACAAAAAAAAAGAAAGAAATAGAGTTGTTACATGGAGACCAGAAAACCCCTACAATTAGTTCATCATACCAACACTTACTAGGTATAGTAGTAACAACTTCTCCAACTTGTAATCTGTACAAAATTGTGGTTTTTCCTGCTCCATCTAATCCCAAAATTAAAATCCTCATTTCCCGAGTTCCAAACAGACTGGAAAATATACTTGAGAAAAAGCCACCTAAAACGTAACAAAAGAAAAAACATACACAATGTCATTTTGTGAACTAGGTACACAAAACATCGAATCTTGTCCTTTGAAAGCTATATACCAAATTAAATATTATAATTTCCTGGATGCATAGGTGCATATTTTTGCTAATGAAATATATTATTCAACATCAAACAATTAGTTATGTTACTATGTCCTAAATATTGTGTCATGCAAGCACAGAAGATAAACCAAATAATAAGAGAAATATGGCCGCTGTCTTTGGGAATCTCATTTTCTAATCAGCAGAATAGGAATATTTTAGCATGATCCCCTCCCTACCCCCAAAAACCAAGGGGCCAGTAAGGAAGATAGTGGGACAATGTAATCCTCGCACAGGAAAAGTATTGTACAGCAGCAGTACCACTGTAACCAACTTCAATCAGAGGTCTCCACCAAGCAATATAACTAGTACAAGAAATTGAGAAAGAAGTTGAAAACAATAACTATTTTGACAGAAAACCCATTTTAAAAAATAATAAAGCTCTATCCAATGCATCACAAAATATTCCCAGAAAGCTTCCTGTACATCAAGTATTGTGTAGTATAAAAGCACAGTCTTTTTCCCATCCAGAGCCATTAGAGAAGATTAAAAACAAGTTACATTAACGATACAAAAAAAAAATCGTTAACATCAGAAGTGATGCCACACTGTTATTTGGCAAAGACATGGTATAACTAAGAGCTGCCAGTTGAAAAATGAACACCAACACGGGCTAGAGAACCTTGGGAAAGTTCAACAGAATGGGTGTGACTTGACAAAGTCCTTTCTACCATTTACAGGTAGAAGAGAGCCGGAACAAAACTGAAGCGGGTTTTGTTGGAAGCGGGTATGGAAGACAGGGCAGCGCCTGTGATGCTTGGGAGCAAGAAGTATGCTCCCCAGAAAACTGTGGAGGGATTCAACCAAGCCAAACAATCTGCACCTTCATTTGGAGGGTGGGAAACAAGTTAAAGAATGTGCACCCTTATTTGGACCCTAGTGATGCTTGTGAGAAGGCAGTTCCCTCAATCAGCGGGCCAAGAATTGAGAATAAAATTTCATTTACCGACTAGAAATACCCGTATTATTGCATGAAACGCTACAGCAGATGAGCAGACAAATGCCAAACTGGCCATAGAACAACATAAGCAACACCTGCTCTCGGATTTTGCAAACTGAGGCCGTCCCAGCGCCCCTGGTAAAGAGAATAATTAAGCTTCCACTCTGGGGCCGCAGCTCATCTTTCATCAAGAAACCTCAGCGAAGCTGCGACTGACGCGTTGCCAGCCTTCGCAAGAACAACTCTGCCCAGCAAGTGGAGCTGGGGATGAGGGAAAACTTCATGATAAGGGGAAAGAACTCGAACCCAGGCTTTGCAGACCCGCGCTGCCCGGGTCCCCGGACCCCGTGGGATTGAAGGGGAAACGAGAGAGGGCGGAGGAGAACGCGAAAGGCCGGATCCACCCCTAGAGATGAAGATCCGAGGTAAGTTAAGTCCTCGGCGACCCGCCCCCTGAGGAGCTGGCTACTCTAGGGTTCCCCAGCCGGCCCCTCTCCTCCTCTGCACCCCAGCCCTCGGCCGCGGCCCCCTCGAACGCGCCTAGGTGCCCTTCTCGAACTCCTCACCCATGATGAACCGCCTGTCCTCCCTCGCCGATCTTCAGTGATTCCTTGGCCTTCGGCGGCAGCTCCGAGGCGGTTTCCTCGCAAGCCCAGTCAGCCAGCAACTTCCACGTCGGACTCCAGGCGGGGGCGGGAGCGAGGGGCAGCTGCGACTGCGCGCCGGGAACTGTGGCCTGAGCATCCACGTCGTCGTTTTCGACTCACGGTCCCCGCTCACTGGATGTAGATACTGTGGACGCCAGAAAAGAAAAATAATTCAAAACCCTGAAGTATCTCCTGCTTCTGTTTTTCTGTACAGAAAGAACTTCTGAAATAGAGAAACTGGAATTTTCTTTTAAATTCTGACACCAAAAAGTGGCGAATCTGACAACTAAAAATGCGAGTCGGGCCTCGATGAGACGTCCCTGTCGGACGCTGGCGCACGCTGCGGCGTTACATAGGACGCGTGTACTGGAGCGCCCGGAGGGGCCAGCCCAACTCTCCCCAGGTGCTTTCTCCCAGAAAGAAACAAGACTACGTAATAATGATAGGAATGATCCCGCGCTGCCAATGCGGAGCAGCCTTACACCTGAAGCCAGTAACCGGAGGTTTTTGTCTTCGCTGTGGCCTGCAGGACAAGGACCTCGCCCGCCTTTCTTCTCGCTGACCGAGCACTTGAGACCGCATTTCTGGGGTTGGCAGTGTGGACTGGCTGGTCACGATCGTGGGGACCAGGGACTTATTCCCTCGAGGGTCGACTGTTGGAAGTAATGTAGGTTTTGATAGTGAAGTGTGTTGAGAGGAGGAAAGAAGCACGCCTAGAGGATGTGGAGAAGGAATTTCCCCTAGAGTAATTTCTAAAGGTTGAGCATGTAGGTTTTAAAACTTCCCAAAGATCCATTGAAAAGCAAACCTTCCGGCAGGGCGTGGTGGCTCACGCCTGTACTCCCAGCACTTTGGGAGGCTGAGGCGGGGGGATCACGGGGTTGGGAGATCGAGACCATCCTGGCTAACACGGTGAAACCCCGTCTCTATTAAAAATACAAAAAATTAGCCAGACGTGGTGGTGGGCGCCTGTAGTCCCAGCTACTCGGGAGGCTGAGGCAAGAGAATCGCTTAAACCCAGGAGGCAGAGGTTTCAGTGAGTCGAGATCGTGCCACTGCACTCCAGCCTGGGCGACAGAGCGACACTCCGTCTCAAAAAAAAGAAAAGTAAACCTTCCATCCCTAATACCCTGTATCTCAGTGATCCCCAGTAGTCACTACTGTTAATACTCTCTTAGGTTTTCTTCCAAATCTTATTAATACCTTTGCATATTGTTTTATTTATAGTACAGATTTTCATCCATTCAACAGAAGCTTATGGACTGCCTTTTAGTTTATTTTAAAGAATTCTTCTAGCTTTAAATAAAAATTGTATGTATTTACAGTGTACCATGTGATGTTTTCATAGATGTATATGTTGTGAAATGATTATCACAATGAAACTAAATTAACATATCCATCACCTCACATAGTTGTGTGTGCGTGTGTGTATATGTTTATTTTGTGCTAAGAATATTTAAGGTCGGCCAGGTGTCGTGCCTCAGGCCTGTAATCCCAGCACTTTGAGAGGCCGTGGTGGGCAGATCCCTTGAGACCAAGAGTTGGAGTCCAGCCTGGGCAACATCGTGACACCCCATCTCTGCAAAAAAATAAAAAAATTAGCCAGGCACAGTGGCACCTGTAGTCCCAGCTACTTGAGACGCTGAGATGGGAGGATCACTTGAGCCTGGGAGGCAGAGGTTGTCATGAGCCGAGATCCTGCCACTATTCTGCTTTCTAATTCTACGAGTTCCACTTTTTTTGACTCTACATATAAGTGGGATCATGAAGTATTTGTGTTTCTGTGCCAGGCTTATTTCCCTTAGCATAAATTCATCCATATTATCACAAATGACAGGATTTTCTTCTTTTTAAAGGCTGAATAGTATTCATTATGTGTATAAATATACATATATATACCCCATTCCTATGTTTCACCTTTTCTTTGTCCATCAGTTCACTCTTAGGTGAGTCCATACTTTGGCTTTTATCAATAATGCTGCAATGAGCATGGTGATGCAGATATCTCTTTGACATAGTGATTTCATTTTATTTGGCTATATACCCAGAATATATGGTATATATGTATATATTGTATATATAGTATATATACATATATGATATATATTGTATATACTATATGGTTTACAGTGTAGTTCTATTTTTAATTTTTTGAGGAGCATCCATACTGCCTCCCATAATGGTTGTACCAATTTACGTGCTCACCAACCACGCCTATTTTGGTTTTGACTTGTTTGCAGACCCCTCTAGTTGTCTAGGTTCTGAACTAGGTTTGCCTGTTGCTCTCACCCTTGCCCCCAAAACCACAGGTTCACGGAAATTTTCCTGCAAGGAAAAGTTTTGTTTATTTTTATTTTTGTTAATGGTTTGAGAAGGGGAGAAGAGCTCTTTACCTAACACCCAAACCTTTCTAAGCCTATCCTTTGTAAGCACTGTGTGGTCTAATTATTGGACTTCTGTGCTTATGATTCTATAATACCTCCTCTTAAACAAGATTAGTTTGCTGCTACTTGAAAGATCTTGGCCGTTACTACTTCAAACTTACGTCGATGTCAGATTTATATTTGAGTATGATGTATGTAATTATTGAAAATAGAAATTCCCTTTAAAAGAGAACTGAGGCCAGGCACGGTGGCTCATGCCTGTAATCTCAGCCCTTTAGGAGGCTGAGGTGGGTGGATCACCTGAGGTCAGGGGTTCAAGACCAGCTTGGGCAACGTGGTGAAACCCCGTCTCTACTAAAAATGCAAAAATTAGCTGGGCGTGGTGGCAGGTGCCTGTAATCCCAGCTACTTGGGAGGCTGAGGCAGGAGAATCTCTTGAACCTGGGAGGTGAAGGTTGCAGTGAGCTGAGATTGCCCCACTGCACTGCAGCCTGGGCGTCAGAGCAAGACCCTGTCTCAAAAAAATAAATAAAATAAAATAGAACTGAAAGGAAAAATGTGCTGTAATATAATTTTGTATTCAAACTACATATTCTGAACCAGATAAATGAGATCTATATCAGGATGCTTTGTAAACTGAAATACTATATGCAAATGTACATGTATTGACAGCCTTTCAGAATCTATATTAAGTACCTAATTACAAGTCACTGTGGAAATGACAGTGTGATAAAGACTAAAAAAGACACATTAGGCATTTTGATTAAAAAATCTTATTTTTCAAAATTTGACCATATAATGCTTTGCTTTGTTAGTAAAGAACTAATTCCCTACAGGCATTGAAAACAAAACAAAGGCCAGAGCAATGGCTCATTCCTGTAATCGTAGCACTTTGGATTGAGGCGGAAAGATTGAGGTCAGCAGTTCAAGACCAGCTGGGCAGTATAATGAGACCCCCTGTCTACAAAAAGAAAATTTTTTTTGTAGTTAGCCTGGCCTGGTGACACACACCTGTGGTCCCGGCTACTTAGGAGGCTGAGGCAGAAGGATTGCTTGAGCCCAGGAGTTCGAGGCTGCTGTGAGCTATGATCAAACCACTATGATCTAGCTAGGGCAACAGAGCAAGATCTTTTTGCTAATAAATGGATAAAGTGTTGAGACATTGAATAAGGAGATTTAATGAGCCAACACACACGAAATAGAATAGTTATCAACACATAATACTCAAGATTTTTTAAAAAAGTGTTGAAAGCTTGTTTCAGCAACACATATACTAAAATTGAAGAATACAAGGAAGATTAGCATGGCCTCTGCACAAGAATGCCATGCAAATTGAAGCGTTCCGTATTTTAAAAAATTTTTAAAAAGAATAAAAGTATTGAGACAAATGTATAATTGACAAAGCCATAAATAGCCAAGAGAAACTTAGCTAATCTTTATTGGTGATTACATCCCACCTCCACCACTACTTCTCTCAATTTATGACAAGAGCAAAGTTCCTACTTTTATAGGAACACAAATGCATAAAGGTCATGATAAGATGTTGAAAAATAAAATAACAAAACTTATTTCCTTTATATTTTGTAATTCTAACTAATGACAACCATTACTCTGTAGGAAAGATGTATGTCTTTAGGGCAATGTTGCTTTTCAAAATGTAGTCATTCCTATTAATATTGACCTAGCGGCTGGCCAGGCGCGGTGGCTCACACCTGTAATCCCAGCACTTTGGGAGGCAGAGGCGGGTGGATCACGAGATCAGGAGATCGAGACCATCCTGGCTAACACGGTGAAACCCCGTCTCTACTAAAAATACAAAAAATTAGCCGGGCATGGTGGTGGGCGCCTGTAGTCCCAGCTATTCAGGAGCCTGAGGCAGGAGAATGGCGTGAACCCGGGAGGTGGAGCTTGCAGTGAGCCCAGATCACGCCACTGCACTCCAGCCTGGGTGACAGAGCGAGACTCGGTCTCAAAAAAAAAAAAAAATATTGACCTAGCATTACAGTTTCCTGCTTACTAAAATGAAGTCTTTGAGGAAGTAGAATTATAGCATCATGCTAGAATTAAAACTAAATATTTGGTTTTCATTTATTTATGTAGGTATTTATTTATTTTTTTATTTTTATTTTTATTTTTTTGAGACGGGGTCTCGCTCTGTCGCCCAGGCTGGAGTGCAGTGGCCGGCTCCCAGCTCACTGCAAGCTCCGCCTCCCGGGTTTACGCCATTCTCCTGCCTCAGCCTCCCGAGTAGCTGGGACTACAGGCGCCTGCCACCTCACCCGGCTAGTTTTTTGTATTTTTTAGTAGAGATGGGGTTTCACCGTGTTAGCCAGGATGGTCTCGATCTCCTGACCTTGTGATCTGCCCATCTCGGCCTCCCAAAGTGCTGGTATTACAGGCTTGAGCCACCGCGCCCGGCCTGTGTATTTATTTATTTGAGACAGGGTCTCACTTTGTCACCTAAGCTGGAGTGCAGTATAGTGTCATCATGGCTCATGGCAGCCTAGACCTTCGGGGCTCAAGCGATTCTTCCAGCTCAGCCTCGCAAGTAGCTGGGACTACAGGTGTGCAAAGCAAATTAAAAATTTTTTAATTTGTTTGTAGAAATGGGGTCCCATTATGTTGCCTAGGCTGAGCTTGACTTCTTAGACTCAAGTGATCCTCCTGCCTCAGCCTCCCAAAGTGTTAGGATTACAGGCATGAGCCACTGCACCTGGTCAAAACTAAATGTTTAGATTGTAAGTCTTTGGAATTTTTTTCTGTAGACATGCATGTAGAATTGATCTCACCTCAAATGTCATCCTATTTAAAAATTGCAACCTACCCTTAGCCTGATGTTTTAATACAACTTCTCACCAAACAGATTATAATTTACTTGCTTATTATGCTTATTATTTATTGTCTTACATTCACTAGAATGTAAGATCTATGAATGCAAATATTCTTGGCCTATTGGTTCACTATTTTGTTCTTGTACATGGCCAATAAACAAATATTTAAATTCCAAAACAAGTTTTTGAGGCCAAGGCCATAAATATTAGTTTAATTCTTGAGCATATATTCTGCAATATGATTAAACTTGTTTCCTAGGATAGTCATAACTGAAGCACTTGTCCTAATTTGATACAAGAGGCCAAACCATCTTCTTCAAGGAAATTGTGGTATTTGAAGAGAAGCCACCAGGTGGTGGTGTTGTTTCAGACTAAGTCTAGAATCAAGTCAATTGGTCAGTTTACTAAAAGCTGAGTGGGCAGTTTCATCCTTTTCGTATCTTATGGTCCAGGAATCACTAAATTTTAAAATGTGAATGTTTTAATGCAGTTCAAGCAAATAAAATAATTCAAAAACTCCTTTGACTAAAGTCACAATAAGATCAAATAAGCTCAGAATTTTAAAGCTAGAAAAATCCTCAATTTCAACCACCTCAATTACACATAAAGAAGTAAAAACAAGCCTGACAACAAAGCCAGGACAGCAAATTTGATCATTTAACCTGGCCTGGAATAACTAGATTATGATGTCTTTTGTAAATGAGCCATGATCTATACATTTCGTAAATTTCTTTTCAAATACATGACTATGCCTCAAGTATTTGCTGTAGTTTCCAAAGTTAAGAACTTAGCATTTATGTGTGTTCCATTGCCTATTGGAAGTTACATTCTGTTGTTCAGATTTTATTCTACAAAGAAGAAACCCATATAATAAGCATAAATATATAAGTATAATAAATATAGGCTTCATAAGGGCTTATAACTATGTATATTTATAATTGTATTTTAAATTTAGGAGCAATTTGAGATCATAACTAGGCGTGTGAGTTTCACAAATCAGGATATTTATAGTGTTTCAAACATGTTTCCTTTTAATGACATGTATTTTGCCAACAAAGCAGAATTTCTCTTTAGACTAAAGGTTGTTATTTTTTCAATTAAGATACAATTCACATACCATAACTCACCATTTTTAAATGTACAATTCAGTGGTTTTGAGTAGATTCACAAGGTTTGTAACTATCACCACTATCTAATACCAGAACATTTTCAGCAGGCTGAATAGAAAGTCTGTACCCATTAAGTAATAATTCTCTAGTCCCCGCCCCAAATTCCTGCCTCTGGTAACCTCTCATCTACTTTCTTTCTCTATGAATTTGCCTAATCTAGGTAGTTCATATAAGTAGGATCATACAGTATTTGTTCTTTTGTGTTTGGTTTATTTGGCATTATGTTTTCAAGGTTCATCCATATTGTAGCATGTATCATTCCTTTTTATGGCTGAATAATATTCTGTTATATGAATATACCACAATTTGTTTATCCATTCATAAGTTAATGGACATTGGGTTGTTTTCACTTTTTGGCTATTTGAATAAAGGTGCTATTAACATCTCTGCACAAGTTTTTGTGGGCACATATGTTTTCAGTTCTCTTGGGTATACACCTAGG
This sequence comes from Rhinopithecus bieti, assembly GCF_001698545.2. Taxonomy (NCBI): domain Eukaryota; kingdom Metazoa; phylum Chordata; class Mammalia; order Primates; family Cercopithecidae; genus Rhinopithecus; species Rhinopithecus bieti. The sequence goes on from NW_016808815.1 coordinate 2,124,255, forward strand.
AGTGGAATTGGTGGATCATATGTGTGTTTAACTTTTTGAAGAACTACCAAACTATTTCCCGTGGTGGCTATGCCATTTTACATTCACACCAGCAATGCATCTGGGTTCTGTTTTTTCCACATTCTCACCATCACTTATTTTCCACTTTTTAAATTATAGCCATCCTATTGGGTGGTTTGCATCATGGTTTTGATTTGAGTTTTGCTGATAAAAACTAATGATGTTGAAAATCTTTTCACATGTTTATTGGACATATGTATATCTTCTTTGGAGAAATGTCTATTCACATCTTTTGACCTGTTTCAATTGGGTTATTTATCTTTTTATTGTTGAGTCATGAAAGTTCTTTATATATTCTGTGTACTAGATCCTTATCAGATTTACGATTTACAAATATGTTCTCCCGTTCTGTGAGTTTTTTCACTTTGTTGAGCATGCCCTTTGACACACAAACTTTTTAAATTTTTTGTTTGTTTGTTTGAGACAGAGTCTCGCTCTGTCGCCCAGGCTGGAATGCAGTGGCGCAATCTCGACTCACTGCAAGCTCCACCTCCCAGGTTCACGCCATTCTCCTGCCTCAGCCTCCCAAGTAGCTGGGACTACAGGTGCCCGCCATCACGCCTGGCTAATTTTTTTGTATTTTTAGTAGAGATGGGGTTTCACCTTGTTAACCAGGATGGTCTCGATCTCCTGACCTCGTGATTCACCCGCCTCGGCCTCCCAAAGTGGTGGGAGTACAGGCTTGAGCTATCGCACGTGGCCAAAAGTTTTTAATTTTGTTGAAGTCCAGTGCTCTGGTTTGAACGTGTCCTCCAAAGCTCATGTGTTGGAAACATGATCCCCAATGCAACACTATTGAGAAGTGGGACTTTTATGAGGTGATTAGATCATTAGGTCTTTATCCTCATGAATGAATTCATGTTGTTATCAAAGGAGTGGGTTTATCACTAGAGTAAGTTTGTTATGAAAGCGAGTTCTGCCCTTTCTCTCAAGAGTGCTCTCTTGCCCTTCCACCTTCTGCCATGGGATGACAGAGCAAGAAGGCCCTCACTGGATGCAAGCACCTTGATGTTGAACTTCCCAGCCTCCAAAATTGTGAGAAGTAACTTTTTCTTCTTTATCAATTACTCAGTCTGTGATATTGTTATAACAACACAAAATGGTCTAAGACATACAAGTTATCTATTTTTTTCTCAGCTGGGTGTGGTGGCCCACGCCTGCCTTCCTAGCACTTTGAAAGGCCGAGATGGGTGGACCACCTGAGGTCAGGAGTTCAAGACCAGGCTGGCCAACATGGTGAAACCCTGTTTCTACTAAAGATACAAAAATTAGCCACGCATGGTGGTGCACACCTGTAATCCCAGTTACCCAGGAGGCTGAGGCAGGAGAATGGAGGTTGCAGTGAGCCCAGGAGGTAGAGGTTGCAGTGAGCCAAGATCGCACCACTGCACTCCCTCCTGGGCAACAGGGCAAGACTCTCTCTCAAAAAAATATATATATATATCTATTTTTTTTCTTTTGTAGCTTTTGCTTTTGGTATCATATCTGAGAAACCATTGCCTCACCCAAGCTCACAAAGATTTAGTTATATTTTCTTCTAGGAATTTTATAGTTTTAGCTCTTACATTTTGATCTTTTTCTATTTTGGGTTGATTTTTGCAAATCATGTGAAATATGGATCCAAATTCATTCGCTTGACCAGGCTCGAGTGGCTCATGCCTATAATCCCTGTACTTTGGGAGGCCAACGCAGGCAGATCACTTGCGGCCAGGAGTTCGAAACCAGCTTGGCCAATATGGTGAAACCTCTCTCTACTAAAAATACAAAAATAAGTCAGGTGTGGTGTTGCATGCTTGTAATCCCACCTACTTGGGAGGCTGAGGCAGGAGAATCACTTAAACTTGGGACGTGGAGGTTGCAGTGAGCTGAGATTGCACCACTGCACTTCTGCCTGAGTGACAGAGCAAGACTCTGTCTCAGACAAAAAAAAAAAAAAAAAAAAAAAGCCCTGGCATGTGAATCTTCAGTTTTCCTGGCACCTTTTGTTGAAAAAAGTAGAGTACACTTCCTCCATTAAATGGTCGTCACACCTTGTCAAAAATCAATTGATCATAGATAATATAAATTCCTTTTTCTTTTTTTTTTGAGTCAGAGTCTCACTCTGTCACCCAGGCTGGAGTGTAGTGGCACAGTCTCCACTCACTGTAACTTCCACCTCCTGGGCTCAATTGAGTCTCCTGCCTCAGCCTCCCAAGTAGCTGGAACTACATGCGTGTGCCACCACGCCCGGCTAATTTTTTTTTTTTTTTTTTTTTTTTTTTTTTTTTTTTTTTTTTTGTTGGTA
>NW_016808815.1:2127201-2151837 GCF_001698545.2 Rhinopithecus bieti
TGGCCCCGCCCTTTTTTTTTTTTTTTTTTTTTTTTTTTTTTTTTTTTTGAGTCTTGCTCTGTCACTTAGGCTGGAATGCAGTGGCATAATCTCAGCTCACTACAACATCTGCCTCCCAGGCTCAAGTGATTGTCCCACCTAGGCTTCTGAGTAGCTGGAACTACGGGTGTACACCACCACACCCAGATAATTTTTGTATTTTTAGTAGAGACAGGGTTTCACCACGTTGCCAAGGCTGTTCTCAAACTTCTGTACTCAAGTGATCTGCCTGCCTTGGCCTCCCAAAGCGCTGATGGCATTGCAGAAGTGAGCCACCACACTTGACCCATCTTTTTTCTTTTTTTAAATAATTTTAACTAATTTTACAAAAAAAAGTCAGTATTCATTTCACGTTACTACATTACAAATTTATTTCTGAATTCTCTCTCTGTCTTTTTTTTTTTTTCCTGAGACAGTCTCCCTCTGTTGCCCAGGCTGCAGTACAGGCACACAATCTCGGCTCACTGCAACCTTCACCTCCTGGGTTCAAGTGATTCTCGTGCCTCAGCCTCCCCAGAAGCTGGCATTACAGGTGCATACCACCATGCCTGGCCAATTTTTGTATTTTTAGTAGAAACGGGTTTTCACCTTGTTGGCCAGCCTGATCTCAAACTCCTGGCCTCAAGTGATCCGCCCACCTCGGCCTCCCAAAGTGCTGGGATTACAGGTATGAGCCACTGTGCCCAACCTCTGAATGATCAATTCTAGTCCATTGATATGTATGTTTATCTTTGTGCCAGTACCACACACACTGAGTTGATTTTTTTTTTTTTTAATTTCGAGACAGAGCATCACTCTGTTGCCCAGACTGGAATATGGTGATGCAATCATAGCTCACTGTAGTCTCAAACTCCTGGACTCAAGCAGTCCCCCTGCCTCAGTCTCCTGAATAGCAAGCACTATGAGTGTGCAACACCATCCCTGGCTAATTTTTTGATTTCTTGCAGGGATGGAGCCTCACTATGTTGCCCAGACTGGTCTTAAATTCCTGGCCTTGAGTGATCCTCCCACCTTAGCCTCCCAAAGCAGCTGTTAATTGTTGTAGCTTTATAGTAGGTTTTAAAATTAGGAAGTGTGAGTCCTCCAACTTTGTTCTTTTCCTACTTTGTCTTCGCTATTCTGGGTCCCTTAAATTTCCATGTGAATTTTAGAATCAGTTTATTCACTTCTGCAAAAAAAAATAAAAGGCAGTTGGAATTTTATAGGGATTACATTGAATCTGTAGATTAATTTGGGAAGTGTCTTAGTTTGTTCCTGCTGCTATAACAAAATACCTTAGACTGAGTAATTTATAAACAATAGAAATTTATTTATCACAGTTCTAGAGCTAGGAAGTCCAAGATCAACACACTAGCAGATTTGGTGCTTGGTAAGGATTGCTATCTGCTTCCAAGATGGCGCCTCTTGGTGCATTCTCATATGGTTGAAGATGGCTCATGCCTGTAATCCCAACACTTCAGGTGGATCACCTGAGGTCAGGAGTTCGAGAACAGCCTGACCAAGGTGGTGAAACCCCGTCTCTACTAAAAATACAAAATTGGCGGGACACAGCGGCTCATGCCTGTAATCCCAGCACTTTGGGAGGTGAGGCGGGTGGATCACGAGGTCAGGAGTTCAAGACCAGCCTGGTCAACCCGATGAAACCCCGTCTCTACTAAAAATACAAAAATTAGCTGGGCATGGTGGTGCATGCCTGTAATCACAGTTTACTCTGGAGTCTGAGTCAGGAGAATCACTTGAACCCCGGAGGCGGAGGTTACAGTGAGCCGAGATCATGCCCTGCACTCCAGCCTGGGCAACAAAGCAACACTCTATCTTGCAAAATAAGTAAATAAATAAGCCATGTGTGGTGGCACATGCCTGTAATACCAGGTACTAGGGAGGCAGAGGCAGGAGAATCACCTCAACCCAGGAGGCGGAGGTTGCAGTGAGCTAAGATTGCACCATTGTACTCCAGCCTGTACAACAAGAGCGAAACTCCGTCTCAAAAAAAAAAAAAAAAAAAAGACAAGAAAAGAAAAGAAAGAAAATCACCCCAAAATGCAAGAGTAGTGATCCTGGCAATTCTGATATGCCAAAAGAAGCCTTTGGTTTTCCAACCCTCTCTTCCATACTACTCGTTTTCCAACTTCCATGCTTTGTACTCTGATGCAATACTAGTAATCAGCAGTGAGGAGATCTAGTCCTGGGCACTCCAGAGCATTGTCATCATATACGGTTTGATACTATCTGCAGTTTCAGGCATCCACTGGGAGTCTTGAAACATATCCCCCATAGATAAGGTTGAGAGGAGGGTACCAGGTTGAATTCCAACATATGAATTTTGGAGGGATACCTACATTCAAACCATAGCAGGAAGTGTTGTCCTCTTAACAACATTTATGGGCCAGGCACAGCAGCTTATGCTGGTAATCCCAGCATTTTGGTAGACCAAAGCAGGTGGATCGCTTGAACCCAAGAATTTGAGACCAGCCTGGGTAACATGGTAAAACCCCATATCTATTTAAAAAAAATTAGGCTGGGTGTGGTGGCTCACACCTATAATCCCAGCATTTTGGGAGGCCAAGGCAGACGGATCATGAAGTCAGGAGTTCGAGACCAGCCTGGCCAACATAGTGAAACCCCATCTCTATTAAAAATACAAAAATTAGCCCGGCATGGTGGCATGCGCCTGTAGTCCCAGATACTTGAGAGGCTGAGGTGGGATAATTGCTTGAACTTGGGAGATGGTGGTTGTAGTGAACTGAGATCATGCCATGGCACTCCAGCCTGGGTGACAGAGCGAGACTCCCTCTCAAAAAAACAACAAAAAAATTACAAAATTTAGCTGGGCATGGTGGCACACACCTGTAATCCTAGCTACTCAGAAGGCTGAGGTGGGAGGATCCACTGAGTTCAGAAAGTCAAGGTTGCAGTGAGCTGTGATCACACCACTGCCCTCCAGCATGGGAAATAGAGAGACACCTTGTCTGAAAAAAATTAATTAATTAATTAAAAACCATAAAAAGCAATCTTGTATAGGCCAGGAGTGATGGTTCACACCTGTAATCCCAACACTTCCGGAGGCCAAGGTGGGTGGATCACCTGAGGTCAGGATTTAGAGTTCAGCCTGGCCAAATGGTGAAACCCTGTGTCTACTAAAAATACTAAAATTAGCCTGGCATGGTGGTGTGCGTCTGTAGTCTCAGCTACTCGGGAGGCTGAGGCAAGAGAATTGCTTGAACCAAGGAGACAGAGGTTGCAGTGAGCTGAGATTGTGCCATCGCACTCCAGCCTGGATGACACAGTGAGGCACCGTCTCCAAAAAAAAAAAAACACAGAAAACCCCCCCACAATATCATGTCTTCCAATCCATGACTATGTGATGTATTTTCATTAATTAAAATATTTTTTGCCTAGCACAGTGGCTCACACCTGTAATCCCAGCACTTTGGGAGGCTGAGGCGGGTGGATCACCTGAGGTCAGGAGTTTGAAACCAGCCTGGCCAACATGGTGAAACCCCATCTCTACTAAAATACAAAATTAGCCAGGCATGGTGGTGTGCACCTGTAATGCCAGCTACTCAGGAGGCTGAGGCGGGAGAATGGCATGAACCCAGGAGGCAGAGCTTGCAGTGAGCCGAGATGGCACCACTGAACTCCATCCTGGGTGACAGAGTGAGACTCTGCCTCAAAAAAAATATACACACACATATATATATTTTTTCAATGTTTTGTAGTTTTCAGTAACAGGTATTATAGTTCTTTGGTTAAACTTATTTATTTTGTTGAGACAAATGGTTCTTAACCTGACATTCTGTTAATTCACAGTAGACTTCTGGGAGCCTGCACACCTACTAAAATTATTTTCAGAATTTTATCTCTGTGTGGCATGCATTTTTTTTTTTTTTTTTTTTTTGAAATGGACTCTTGCTCTGTCACCTGGGCTAGAGTGCAATGGTGCAATCTTGGCTCCCTGCAACCTCTGCCTCCTGGGTTCAAGCAATTCTCCTGCCTCAGTCACCCGAGTACCTGGGATTACAGGCGTGCGCTACCACGCACTGCTAATTTTTATATTTTTAGTAGAGATGGGGTTTCACCATGTTTGTCAGGCTGGTCTCAAACTCCTGACCTCATGATCCGCCTGCCTCGGCCCCCCAAAGTGCTGGAATTACAGGCATGAGCCACCGCATCTGGCCCATGCATTCTTTTCTCAGAAAGACAGTCTGGAACCTTTATCAGAATCTCAAAGGATCTGTCTGTGACGTAATTTTTTTGTTTTGTTTTGTTTTGTTTTGTTTTGTTTTTGAGACGGAGTCTCACTCTGTTGCCCATGCTGGAGTGCAATGGCATGATTTCGGCTCACCGCAACCTCCGCCTCCCAGATTCAAGTGATTTTCCTGCCTCAGTGTCCTGAATAGCTGGGATTACAGGCATGCACCACCACGCCTGGCTAAGTTTTGTTTTGTTTACTAGAGACGGGATTTCACCATGTTGGCCAGGCTGGTCTTGAACTCCTGTGCCTGGCCTGTGACTTTAATTTGTATTTTTGTTTTTATTTATTTATTATATATAATAAACAGAAATGTATTGGCTCAGGATTCAGGAGGCTGGGAAGTCCAAGACTGAAGGGCTGACATCTGGCAAGGGCCTTATTCTGTGTTATCCCATGGTGGAAGGGCAAAGAGAGGGCAAGAGAGAGCCAAAAGGTGGCCAGACTCATCCTTTGATAAAGAAACTCTGATGCCTGGGAGCAGTGGCTCCCGTCTGTAATCTCAGCATTTTGTGAGGCTAAAGAGGGTGGATCACTTGACCCCAAGAGTTTGAGACCAGCATGGGCAACATTCGATGAAACCTTATCTGTATAAAAAATTTAAAAATCGGCCAAGCACGGTGGCTCATGCCTGTAATCCCAGCACTTTGGAGGCTGAGGTAGGTGGATCATGAGGTCAGAAGTTCGAGACCAGCCTGGCCAATATGGTGAAACCCTGTCTCTACTAAAAATACAGAAATAAGCTGGGCGTGGTGGCATGTGCCTGTAATCCCAGCTACTTGGCAGGCTGAGGCAGGAGAATCACTTGAACCCAGGAGGCAGAGGTTGCAGTGAGCCAAGATTGCCCCACTGTACTCCAGCCTGGGAACAGAGCGAGACTCCATCTCAAATAAAAAAAAAAAAAGAAAATTGCCTAGCGCAGTGGCTCATGCCTGTAATCCCAGCACTTTGGGAGGCTGAGGCTGGCGGACCACCTGATGTCAGGAGTTTGAGACCAGCCTGACCAACATAGAGAAACTCTGTCTCTACTAAAAATACAAAATTAGCTGGGTGTGGTGGCGCATGCCTGTAAGCCCAGCTACTTGGGAGGGTGAGGCAGGAGAATCACTTGAACCTGGGAGATGGAGGTTGTGGTGAGCCAAGATTGTGCCATTGCACTCCAGACTGGGCAATAAGAGTGAAACTCCGTCTCAAACAAACAAACAAAAAATTTAAAAATCCTTTCTGGCAGTGATGACCTACCCACAAGAACATGCCTCTTGCAAAGGATCTCCTTCATTCCTCTTCAGAAGAGGAGAAGAGGAAACACAAGAGGAAACACCTGGTGCAGAGCCCCAGTTCCTACTTCATAGATGTGAAATGCCCAGGATGCTATAAAATCACCGTGGTCTTTAGCGTGCACAAACAGTAGTTTTGTGTTTTGGGGGCTCTACTGTCCTCTGCTAGCCTACCAGAGGAAAAGCAAGGCTTACAGAAGGATGTTTCTTTAAGAGGAAGCAGCACTAAAAGCACTCTGAATCAAGATGAGTGGGAAACCATCTCAATAAACAGGTTTTGGATCTAAAAAAAAAAATTGGCTGGGCATGTTGGCACACATCTATAGTCCCAGCTATTTGGGAGGCTAAGGTGGAAAGAATCACTTGAGCCTGGGAGGTGGCTCATTTCTGTAATTCCAGCACTTTGAGAGGCTGAGGCAGGGGGTCACTTGAGTCCAGGAATTCAAGACCAGCCTGGGCAACATGGTGAAACCCAGTCTCTATTATTTAAAAAAATAAAAGTTCAAAAAATTAAAATTAAATTATTTGTTACATAATTTTAGAGGAACTTATTAACTACCCAGCTATGCATTAACTATAATAACTATTTATATAGTTGGTCAAATTTTGTAGGCTACAGGACAGCTGTTGTTTCTGAAGTTGAAGTTAGCTAATATATTTTAAAAAGTGAACACTTGCATGATAAAGTATACTACAATAGGACTTGGAAAAAATGGAGTAAAAAAAAAAAAACTTGGTTACTGGCATTTTTCCTGTTAATGTTGCACTGGCAGGAAAAAGAAATTAGGTGACTTTTTTGATGTAGGGTCCAAAGGAAAGGTTCCTTTTGGTCCTCTGAAGGGTATTGAAAAATTAATCCACAAAAAGGCAGATTAATTGAAGAAAATGCATACAACAACTGGGGACAGTTGGTGCACATCTGTAATCCCAGCAACTCAGAAGGCTCAGGCAGGAGTATTGTTTGAGGCCAGGAGTTGGAGACCAGCCTGGGAAACATAGCAAGACCCAGTCTCTAAAGAATAAAAAAAATGTAAATGAAAAACAAAACCAGAAAAGACATATGGATTTATTTAACATGTATACACAGGAGCCTTTAGAATGAAGATCCAAAAATACAGGGAAAATTGTCCTTTAATGTTTAGGTTTACAAACTAGAACAGTGGTGTAGAAATGTGGTGGACAAAAGGGTTATGATGTAATGCTAATAGCCTGAGTAGGACACCCAGAAATGCCTGAAATGCCTGTATGTCTATATTCTTTTTGGCCTTTCTGGGTATTTTTTTTTTTTTTTTTTTTTTTTCTGGTTATGGGGCAGGACCCTCTCTGGAATGGAGAGTCTTAGGATCAATAGTCAAACAAGACAGGTCAGATAATTTTTTTATGGCCAATTTTTACACAGAAGGATAGAAGGAAAACAAGAGTAATATTTTTAGGTTTTATGGTTTGCTTTGGGGAAAAGGGGTTCTGGTTTCTATGATCTGCCTTGGGAAGAGGGATTCTGGTTTCTATGGCTAGGTTTTGGGGAGAATGGGACTGTAAGAACATCAGGAGAAAGAGGAAAAGTTTTGCTTCTGAGGCCTTCATTTTGGGGGTATTGTGTTTTTTTAAGAGACAGGGTTTCACTCTGTCACCCAGGCTGGAGTGCAGTGGCATGATCTCGGCTCACTGCAGCCTCAGCCTCCCAGGTTCAAGCGATCCTCCCACCTCAGCCTCCCAAGTAGCTGAAACTACTACACCACCACACCCAGCTAATTTCTAAACTTTTTTTTTTGTAGAGACGGTGTCTCACTATGTTGCCAGGCTGGTCTCAAACTCCTGGTCTCAAATGATCCTCCTGCCTCAACCTTCAAGTAGCTAGGATTACAGGCACATGCCACCATGCCTGGATATTTTGTTTTTGTTTTTTGTAGAGACAGAGTTTTGCTGTGTTACCCAGGCTGATCTCGAACTCCTGGCCTCAAGCAGTCGCCCGCTTCAGCCTCCTAAAGTGCTGGATTACAAGCATAAGCCACTATAATCAGCCGGATATTGTTTTCTGAGTCTCAAAAGTGAACATAACGATTGTTATAATTGAACATAACTGTGTTAGTTGTAGCTGAGAAAGCAAAGGGTTTGGAATTTTATTTAAAAGCAAACAAAGCCACGTGTAGTGGTGCATGCCTGTAGTCTCAGCACTTTGGTAGGATGAGGCAGGAAGATTACTTGAGCTGGGGAGATTGAGGCTGCACCGGTGAGTAATCACGCCACTGCACTCCAGCCGGACCAACAGAGTGAGACCCTGTCTGTAAATAAATAAATAAATAAATAAATAAATAAATAAATAAAAGCAAACAAAATATATCTAACCAATCAACAACTTGAAACTGCCCAATCAATCCTATTGACTTACCAGTGATTAAAATGAACCGTTGGCTCTTTTTTTTTTTTTTTTTTTTTAAGAGACAGGGTCTCCTTCTGTCGCCCATGCTGGGATGTATGGCATGATCATAGCTCACTGTAGCTTTGAACTCCAGGGTTCAAGCAATCCTCCTGCCTCAGCCTGCCAAAGAAAATGGATTCTTATGAACAAAAACATCTGATGAACCCTTTCTCCAGTCCTGATTTTCTGTCAAGCTTCTGTTCTGAATCTCCAACTACTTACTAGAGAGTTCTTTATGGGATATTCACTCAAGCTTCATATGTCTAAAACCAAACATATCTTTTTGCTAACTAAAAAGTAAACAACTCTAAAAACCTGATTTACTCTCCCAACTTTCTTATTTCTCTGCTCAGTGAGCCAAATTCTACCTCTCCTTGCCACGTATGAGTTAATGCAGAGGGCCTTTCTCTGGCCTCACAGGGACCAAATCTTATTCATTCATCCTTTATCTCCTACTCTTGGACAGTAGCCTATTTCTCCTCACCCTCAAATACCTTTGAACACCACCACTTTGCATCTAATAAAGTCTGTCCTCTACTAGGTACTGAATAAATGTTTACAGAATATATCATGTTAGTTTCTTTATTAGAAACCTTTAAAACTTGTTGCCCAAGGATGTTCGTAATTGTTGGTTACTATCTTAGTCAGTTTTCTGCTGCTATAATGGAATATCACAGGCTGGGTAATTTATAAAGAAAACAAATTAATTTCTCACAGTTCTAGAGACTGGAAAGTCTAAGAGCATGGCATTGCTATCTGGTGAGGCCTTTGTGCTGTATCATAACATGGCAGAAGGTTAAGCAAGCTTGTGAGAACAAGAGGAGAAATAGAACTGAACTCATCCTTTTATCAGGAGCCCACTCCTGAAATAATAGCATTAATCCATTTATGATGGCAGAGCGCTCATGACTGAATTACCTCTTAAAGAAAGCACCTCGTTTTTGTTTTGTTTTGTTTTGAGGCAAGTTCTTGCTCTGTTGCCAAGGATGGTCTCAAACTCCTGCCCTCAAGTGATCCTCCTGCCTCAGCATTCCAAAGTGCTGGGATTACAGGCATGAGCCTCTGTGCCCAGTCAACAGCACCTCTTAATACTGTTATAATGGAAATTACTTTTTTTTTTTTTTTTTGAGGTGGAGTCTCACTCTGTTGCCCAGGCTGGAGTGCAATGGTGTGATCTCAGTTCACTGCAACCTCCTCCTCCCAGGTTCAGGCAATTCTCCTGCCTCAGTCTCCCGAGTAGCTGGGATTACAGGCACCCACCACCACGCCCAGCTAATTTTTGTATTTTTAGTAGAGACAGGATTTCACCATATTGGCCAGGCTGGTCTCGAACTCCTGACCTCATGATCCGCCCGCCTCAGCCTCCCAAAGTTTTGGGATTACAGGTGTGAACCACTGCACCAAACTGGCAATTACATTTCAACATGAGTTTTGGCAGGAACACTTAAATCATAGTAGTTACTTACTTGTTTAGAAGGCTAACTTTTTAAGGGCAGTGTCTTTCTTCTTCTTCTGTCTATCCCCAGTGCTACCACACTGGAGTTCAATAAATGTTTGTTGAATTCATGAAGGATGAGGCTTGACTTTCTTAGCATTCAAATACTCCCATAATCAGATCCAACTGACTACCTCTCTCCAGTTCAGTCAAACATTGTGGAATTGTGGGGAAACTCACTGTTTCCAGGACTGTGTAGATTTTGCTTCTAAAGTGAGGTTTGCCATTATCATCGGGAAAGCCATCCAGCCACTCTGTGGCTCAGATTCCTCTGCAAAATGAAGGATTGGTCAAGAGTGAAACTTCTCAGACTTTAATGTCTACATACAAAGCACCTAGGCTGGGCGCGGTGGCTCACGCCTGTAATCCCAGCACTTTGAGAGGCTGAGGCGGGTAGATCATGAGGTCAGGAGATCGAGACCAGCCTAGCTAATATGGTGAAACCCCGTCTCTACTAAAAATACAAAAAGTAGCTGGGTGTGGTGGCGGGCGTGCCTGTAGTCCCAGCTACTCGGGAGGCTGAGGCAGGAGAATGGCGTGAATCTGGAGGCGGAACTTGCAGTGAGCCGAAATCGCACCACCGCACTCCAGCCTGGGCAACAGAGCGAGACTCCGTCTCTTAAAAAAAAAAAAAAAGGCAACAACAACAAAGCACCAAAGACCTTGAACATGCGGAATCAGACTGTGATTCTGCATTTCTACAAGCTCCCAGAGGATGCTAATGCAGCTAGATCCACAGACTATCCTCGCTATGGTCTGAATATTTGTACCTTTCAAAGATCATGTTGAAATTTAATCTCCAATGTGGCAGTATTGAGAAGTGGGGCCTTTAAGAGGTGACTGGGCCTTGAGGGCTCTGCTTTCATGATGGATTAATCCATTTCTGGATTCATGGATTAATTAATTAATGGATTGTTATGAGAGTAGGACTGGTGGCTTTCTAAGCATACTCAGTCTCCTTACCATGAGACATCCTGCACAGCCTTGGGAGCCTGCAGAGAGTCCTCACCAGCAAGAAGGCCCTCACCAGATATGGTCCCTTGACCTTGGACTTCTCAGCCTCCATAACTATAAGGAATAAATTCCTTTTCTTATAAATTACCCAGTTTCAGGTATTCTGTTTTAAGCAACAGAAAGACTAAGACAACCGTTTAAGTAATTACAAAGTTCTATGTTCTCTGGCTTATTTATTGTCTTTTTCGTGACTGACGCTATAAAGTTCTGTATATTGCTTCTCTTCCCTGAGATGCTTTCTCTATTCATTTCCCTCCATATAAATCCAACTCACCTTTTCAAGCTCTTTCTCCTGGGCAAAGCCTTCCCTGACTACTCTAGTTCTCCAGTTCCTCCCATCTTTCTTTTTTCTATTATAGTATCCATTGTTGGCACTTGGAATGTTACACTAATCACCTACAACTATTAATTGTTGCTTATCATTATGTATACAAGTAACCAGTTATATAGTTATATATATTTTTTCTTTCCTGGGAGGCTTACCACAATGCCTCCGGTATAGTAAGTTGCAAGTTTTGTTGAATAAATGAATACATGAATGAATGAATGAATAACTTACTACAGTACTGGTGCTCCAGAGAGATATCAAATGTTTCAGTATTTTATAAAATTGTTTTCCAGAACATGGAGGAAACTGCCAATTTGGAATTTCCCCAGCCTATTCAAATGAGGCAGTCCAAGCTAAGCAATAATTTGATCCATTCAAAAGTTAATGACATTAAAAATATCTTAAATGTTGATATTAAATTTCAAACTTCTCTTGAGCTTCTGAAACACTGGCATTTGCTACTGCTGTTTTTGTCTCACTTTTCAAAGCCAAATATACACAATATATTATGCATGAGAAATTAGCATCATATTGCATACAAGATTTGTCCATAGAGTATGATTTGTTATTATATCATGATTTCAACAGCCTGGTCAAACAATCTGCTTTATACTAAATATCATGCTGCATATCAAATAATGAAGTGGACTTTCTGCCTGTTGAAAGACAAAGAATCTTTATTATTGATATAGAGAAGTTGTTTTAAATCTTAAAGTTAAAATAAGGAAGTTCTTTTAATATTGCTTAACTCACTACTGTGGGAAAAAACGTAGAAGCATTTCAGAACCTACCAATCTACTTTGCATTTCTATTGAACACTTGCTTTTTTAACCAACTTGCAGTATTTGTTTTATAAAATATACTTTAACTCAAATATCATTTTATCATTTTTGAGAAGAGTAAATAACTATATTACATATTACCAAATTTTTGATCAGATAAATATTTTGGTTGTAAGTCATTATAATTGAAATTTACTGTAAAATCTCTTGGGAAACTTGTAAAGTACTAGCTCCACAAATGTAAAGCTTTATAATCATTACTATGCAAAACATACAATATTTCTGCAAATGCTGGAAAATATAAGCTAAATGAGTACACCTAGTAAAAGTAATGTATCACTTGAATAGGAGCTATAAAGTATAATGAATCTTATTCTTAACAGATTTTAGTCATTTAAGTTTGTTTTCTTTACACGCTAAAGAATTTCTATTCTTAATTTAGTTTATATACCTCTGATGGAAACTTCTCATCACAAAGTAAAGTGCAAATTCTAAGAAGACAGACATTAATATTCACTTTTAACCAGCCTTTCATTTATTTAGTTCTCTAGCTTCTGATAAAATAGTTATGAGAGGAGGTCATCTTTAGTTCTGGTTTTGCAAAGCTCTCTGTCACCTCTAATCTCAGTTCTTCAGAATAGAGCAACACAGAATACGGAATTCCCAGACCAAAAGAGCTGACTCAGGCCTGGCATTTTTATAGAATGCTTAGAGCCAGAAGAACCTTGGAGATCTCTTTGTTTTACAATTGGGGATGCTGTGGCCTTGAGGTCACCCTGCTCATTAACTTGAACTCTTCTCTTCTTCAGTCTATGGTTCTTTCCATCTTGTGAAGTGAGACACGGGAAAACTAAGAATATTAAGAGCATCAGAAAACACACGTAGGTGAAGGAGGTAACAAAGTATCTTCCAGACGGCCGTGAAGCTCTGCCATTTGCAGCTTGCATCTCCACACCTGGCTCAGTTCTCAATGGCTGCCATCCTTGAGAGGCTTAAACTTCAACCAGTGACTGGCAATTACTAGACTGCTGATTAGACAAATGGAATATCTTTAATTGAGTTTTATTATCTGTATCTGTCACAAGATAACCACATTTTTCAAAAAGGAAAACAGATGTTTACTTTAACCCACAAATTCTTATTGTGTGTGCACTGAATGTTCATTACATGTACTTTCTTCTAACATTTATCAAGCGCTTACTGTGGGCCAGTCAGTATGCTGTTTGCTTCAACTGCATTGCATAGTCCCTGCTTGTCTGCAGGGGATACGTTCCAAGACTCCAGTAGGTGCCTGGAACTGCAGATAGTATCCTGAACCCTATATATACTGTTTTATCCTATATATACAAACCTATGATAAAGTTCAACTTATAAATTAGGCACAGAAATAGATTAACAACAATAACTAATAATAAAATAAAATATAGCAATTATAACAATACACTGTAATAAAAGTTATGTGAATGTAATCTTTCTGTCTCAAAATGTCTTACTGTACTGTATTCACCTATTTTCCTCAACCAGAGTTGACCATGGGTAACTGAAGTCAAGGAAAGCAAAACCACAGATAAGAGGCGACTATTATACTTCATTAAATCTTTATAGCTGAGTGCGGTGGCTCACACCTGTAATCCCAGCACTTTGGGAGGCCGAGGTGGGCGGATCGCCTGAAGTCAGGAGTTCGAGACCAGCCTGGCCAACATGGTAAAACATCGTCTCTACTAAGAATACAAAAAATTAGCCTGGCATGGTAGTGGTGCCTGTAGTCTCAGCTACTCAGGAGGCTGAGGCAGGAGAATCGCTTGAACTCGGGGGGCAGTGGTTACAGTGAGCTCAGATTGTGCCATTGCACTCCA
Source organism: Rhinopithecus bieti (assembly GCF_001698545.2). Taxonomy (NCBI): domain Eukaryota; kingdom Metazoa; phylum Chordata; class Mammalia; order Primates; family Cercopithecidae; genus Rhinopithecus; species Rhinopithecus bieti. The sequence continues at coordinate 2,140,664 of NW_016808815.1, forward strand.
GCCTGGGATAGTAAGACTCCCATCTCCAAAATAAATAAATAAATAAATAAATAAATCTACCTTTATAAACAACACTATTAAGTAAATACTATTATTCTTCCATATTTTAAAGGCAATGAAATTGAAGCTTAGGTAAGTTAAGCAGTTTACCCAAGGTGCACAGCTAGTAAGCAGCAGAGCTAGAATTGGAGTCCTAGCTGTCTGATATCAGAACCAGACCTCCTCAGCACTATTTCTGTGCTCTGCCTCTGGGAAAAAAAACTGGCCTACCCAAAATAAGAAATTTCCTTATTAAAAAACACACACACACACACACATACACACATACACATATGAAAACTGAAAATATTTACAAATTATTCTCTAAATGGTGTGTTCTTCTTTTCGTATTATTTGGGAAGAGTAAGTACATAGTCAATACTATGAGAAACTTCAGACTAATTCACCAGTCTTCTTTTTTTTTTCCCTTTGAGGCAGGGTCTTACTCTCTCACCCAGACTGGAATTAAGTAGTGTGATCCTGGCTCACTGCAGCCTCAACCTCCAGGCTCAAGCAATCTCCCCACTTGGGACTGCAGGCATGTGCCACTATGCCTGGCTATTTTTGTTTTTGTTTTTTATGTTTTGTTAGAGATGAAGTCTCACTATGTTGTCCAGGCTGAGTCATTTTCAATTTCAATTTTATTTTTGCAATGCATCATTTTAAATATATATATATATTTAAAATTTGTGTATATATATACACATATATATATATACAAACTTAACCTCCTCACCCAGAATCACCTTCTCAGAACTAATCACTCTTTTTTTTTTTTTCTGGAGACAGATTTTTGCTCTTGTTGCCCAGGCTGGAGTACAGTGGCACGATCTCGGCTCACTGCAACCTCCACCTCCCAGGTTCAAGCGACTCTCCTGCCTCAGCCTCCCAAGTAGCTGGGATTATAGGCATGCACCACAACACCAGGATAATTTTGTATTTTTAGTAGAAACGAGGTTTCTCCATGTTGGTCAGGCTGGTCTCGAACTCCCAACTTCAGGTGATCCACCCTCCTTGGCCTCCCAAAGTGCTGGGATTACAGGCGTGAGTCGCTGTGCCTGGCCAAACTAATCACTATTCATGGTCTTGTGTTTCTTTCTAAATGTATTATATGCATATACAGATGCATGCATATTTCCTTTAATATAAATAGCAGCATAATATTTACACTGTTCTGTATCTTTTTACACTTAAAAATAACATATCTTGGCAAATATTCTGTATCAATACACATAGAGTTACTTCGCTCTTTTCAATAGCTGTAAAATATTCTGTTGGGGAGATACTGGGAAGAAGATGAACTGAAAAGGTAGAAATTTGTTAACAATAATACATAGCATTTCTCAGGCTCTGTTTTCTATACATAAAACTGTAAGACTCCTAACCCCCATGCAAAAGACTCCTAACCCCCATGCAAAGCCCATGCTTGCATGTTCTCTCAGCCTACAATGGGGAGATATTCAGGTGCACTTTCCGATGTGCCAACACACAGAAAGGTTCAAGCCATGTGGGGTAATCCTTTCCCCATCACCTCTCATAAAAACCTCTGTGTCAAAAGAACTGACTCGGCTGGGTACAGTGGCTCATGCCTGTAATCCCAGCACTTTGGGAGACTGAGGCAGACAGATCACTTGAGGTCAGGAGTTCGAGACCAGCCTGGCCAACATGGTGAAAACTTCCCTTCTAAAGATACAAAAATTAGCCAGGCTTGGTGACACATGGCTGTAGTCCCAGCTACCTGGTGGGCTGGGGCAGTAGAATTGCTTGAACTGGGAGGGGGAGGTTGTGGTGAGCTGAGATCAAGCCACTGCACTCCAGCCTGGGAGACAGAGTGAGACGCTGTCTCCAGAAAAAAAAAAGAGAGAGAGAGAAAAAAAGAACTTAGTTCTTGGTTTCAACATGATACATAAACTCTTCAAATCTGAGGGAGTAACAATATGCAACATTCAGAATTGGCTTTCTCCTACGGCAACTAAGTGATTCCTTGGAATAAGAATCTTCTTAGAAGGCTCCTGGTCTTTCATGCAAATAGACCTCTGGTGGGCCCTCTCTGGCTAACCTCCCAACAGTCCCATTTGAGTCTCAATCCATTTAATGAAACTATAACCATTGACTCAAGATGAGTGATTCCAGTCTTCCCTGCCACCCCCTAAATACACACAATGAGCTGCTCCTGCAGAGTCAGTGCACCTCCTGTAAGCCTCATTGGCGTGCATGGAGAAAAGACACTTCCATTAATGGACACCAAAGTTGATGTTATTGTTCTCATTTATAGCTTAGGAAAGTGAGGTTAAGTACTAGTTAAGGAAAGAAGTGGGGCTGAAGTATTCATGCAGGGGACTGTTATCAGTCTTCTGTTCCCCCAAACTGCCTCTCCAGAGCTGGAGAACCCCTGTCTATCCACAACCATTCGAAGCACAACCTGTATTCACACTCCTATTACATTCTGAGTTTATCATGTAGAGCTGTGTGCCCTTGGGCACTATGCATGTTTGATCATTCATTCATTCATTCATTCATTCATTCATTCATTCAATAAATATTCATCCCAACACTTTGGGAGGCCGAGGCAGGTGGGTCACTTGAGGTCAGGAATTCAAGACTAGCCTGGCCAACATGGCAAAACCCTGTCTCTACTAAAAATACAAAAATTAGGTGGGTGCAGTGACTCCTGCTTATAATCCCAGCACTTTGGGAGGCCAAGGTGGGCAGATCACCTGGGGCCAGGAGTTTGAGACCAGCTTGGCCAACATGGAAAATCCCTGTCTTTACTAAAAATACAAAAATTAGCCAGACATGGTGGTGGACGCCTGTAATCTCATCTACTGGGGAGGCTGAGGCAGGAGAATCACCTGAACCCAGGAAGCAGAGGTTTCAGTGAGCCAAGATCGTACTGCTGCACTCCAGCCTGGGTGACAGAGCAGACTCCATCTCAAAAATAAATAAATAAGGCTGGGCATGGTGGCTCATCCCTGTAAACCCAGCACTTTGGGAGGCCAAGGCAGGCAGATCACCTGAGGTCGGGAGTTCGAGACCAGCCTGATCAACATGGAGACACTCTGTTTCTAACAAAAATACAAAATTAGCCAGATGTGGTGGCGCATGCCTGTAACCCCAGCTACTTGGGAGGCTTAGGCAGGAGAATCGCTTGAACCTGGGAGGTGGAGGTTACAGTGAGCCGAGATCACACCGTTGCACTCCAACCTGGGCAAGAAGAGTGAAACTCCATCTAAATAAAAATAAATAAATAAATAAACAAATAAATATTTACTGAGACCTGGCCATTGAGCCTGGGCATGCTTGCTCCTGGGGCTTTGTCCCAAAAGAGGCACAACTTGAAGCTTTCAACACGTAAACAAGTAGGTAAGTAAGATATACACAGATCGCAATAAATTCTCTGGAGGAGAGGAAGGGTAAGGAGATAAATTGTAACTAGGAAGAAGAGGCTGTTTTCGAAGCACTGGGAAAGGGCTCAGAGAAGGTGACATTCCAGCTGAAGCCTGAAGTGTGGGAGATAAGAAGGAGCCAGTCATGCAGAGACTGAGGATAAGCATATAGGCACAGTGGAGAGCAGCTGTTGGACTCATTCGGCTCATTTCAGCATAGCACAATGTGTCACTCAAAATATACCTCTCAAATAAAAATGAATCCACATTGCTTTGCCAAGGGCTAAAACATATTTTAAGGCCATGTATTACCATAAAATTTTACTTAAAATATATTGAAATAGTCTGGGCGCAGTGGCTCACGTCTCATGCCTGAAATTCCAGCACTTTGGGAGGCTGAGGCAGGTGGATCACCTGAGCTCAGGAGTTCAAGACCAGCCTAACCAACATAGCAAAACCCCATCCCTACTAAAAATAATAAAAATTAGCCAAGCGTGGTGGCACATGCCTGTAATCCCAGCTACTTGGGAGGCTGAAGCAGGAGAATCACTTGAACCTGGGAGGCGGAGGTTGTAGTGAGCTGAGATCGTGCCTGGGCAACAAGAGTAAAACTCTGTCTCAAAAAAAAAAAAAGATATTAAAATAGTTTATATTATTTTATTTATTTATTTATTTATTTATTTATTTGTTTATGTATTTGCAACCTCCACCTCCCACCTCCCGGGTTCAAGTGATTCTCCTGCCTCAGCCTCCCAAGTAGCTAGGATTATAGACGTGTGCCACCACACCTGGCTAATTTTGCATTTTTAGTAGAGATGGGGTTTCACCATGTTGGTCAGGCTGGTCTCAAACTCCTGACCTCAAGTGATCCACCTGCCTAGGCCTCCCAAAGTGTTGGGATTACAGGCATGAGCCACCATGCCCAGCATTACATTACTGTAATAAAATTTTTAATGTATATTATAAGTGATGACCTTGGCTAGGCGAGATGGCTCACACCTGTAATTCCAAGCACTTTGGGAGACCAAGACAAGCAGATCGCTTGACCCCAGGAATTCAAGACCAGCCTGGGCAATATGGCAAAACCCCATTTCTATAAAAATTTTTTAAAAAATCATTTAAAAAATACATATATAAGTGATGATCTCTATTTGATATTGACTGAGTCAGCCTAATATATTCTTTTAAGACCCTATGACGTGTGCCAGATCCTGTGTTGAACTCTGGTGATAAAGTAGTGATACAAAGAAAGTTTATTTTAAAATGCATGCTGGGGCCAGGCGCAGTGGCTGACACCCGTAATCCCAGCACTATGGGAGGCCAAGATGAATGGATCACTTGACGTCAAGAGTTTGAGACCAGCCTGGGCAACATGGTAAAACCCCATCTCTACTAAAACTACAAAAATTAGCCAGGCATGGTGGTGCATGCCTGTAGTATCAGCTACTCAGGAGGCTGAGGTAGGAGAATCACTTGAATCTGGAAGGCAGAGGTTGCAGTGAGCCGAGAGCATGCCACTGCACTGCAGCCTGGGTGACAGACCGAGACTCTGTCTTGAAAAAAAAAATTTTTTTAAATTAATACTGAGTTGAGAATCAAAGACCAATGTTCTAGTACCAGGTTCTTTCTCTCTCTCTCTGTCTCTCTCTTTTTTTTTTTTTTTTTTTTTTTTTTTGAGATGGAGTCTTGCTCTGTCGGCCCGGCTGGAGTGCAGTAGCATGATCCCAGCTCACTGCAACCTCCACCTCCCGGGTTCAAGAGATCCTCCTGCCTCAGCCTCCCAAATAGCTGGGATTACAGGCACCTGCCATCATGCCCTGCTGATTTTTGTAGTTTTAGTAGAGATTAGCTTTCACCATCTTGGCCAGGCTGGTCTTGAACTCCTGACCGCAACTGATCGCCCACCTGGGCCTCCCAAAGTGTTGGGATTATAGGTGTGAGCCACCATGCTGGGCCCCAGATTCTCTTTTAAACCAGCTTTATGTTTTGGGACCAGCCAGTTAACCTAAGTTAGGCAACCTAGTTTTCCTTTTTGAGCAGCATCAACAGCTTGGGATAGATCAGTGATGATTCAAACAGTTCTATGATGCCTTTGGAGGGTCAGATGCAAGGCGCAGTCTCAGTTACCTTTCACTAGGGTAACTTTCCTGTGTTTTATCTGTTGACATTCCATGTGACAGTCTGTTGTAGGAATATGTTCCACTGGTTGAAAAAGAAAAAGATTTGAAAACCACTGGATCCCCAAATTTCCTTCTGTAATACAAGATATGGATATAATTGTGAAGAATTTTTTCCTCTTTTCTTAGAATTCCTTGCAAACTATATGTGTACATCACGTTTGAGACAACTCAAGAATAACATGAAATATGGGAACTAAGCTATGAGGATGCAAAGGCATAAGAATGATATAATGGACTTTGGGGGCTACACATTGAGTACAATGTACACTCCTCGGGTGACGGATGCACCAAAATCTCAGAGATTACCACAAGAGAACTCATCTATGTAACCAAAATCCACCTGTTCCCCAAAAACTATTGAAATAAGAATAGTTAAAAAAATAATAATTTCATTGACCAACAAGAGAAAAGAATAACATGAAATAAAGTGAATTGGCTGGGCGCGGTGGCTCATACCTGTAATCCTAGCAATTTGGGAGGCCGAGGTGGATGGACGCCCTGAGATCAGGAGTTCAGGACCAGCCTGGCCAACATAGTGAAACCCCGTCTCTACTAAAAATATAAAAAGTTAGCCGGGCATGATGGTGGGCACCTGTAATCCCAGTGCTTGGGAGGCTGAGGTGGGAGAATCACTTGAACCCAGGAGGTGGAGGTTGCAGTGAGGTGAGATCACACCATTGCAGTCCAGCCTGGGCAGCAAGAGCAAAACTCCGTCTCAAAATAAATAAATAAATAAATAAATAAAGTGAATTGCTTCACTTGAATGAATGCAGAAAATATATTTACTTTTAATATAAATATGACATTTTCCTCTAAGAATACAGAACATTAACCAAAGCTCCTTGCCCTTTCAATTAAAAAAAAACATACTTAATTGTTTCTGATTTAAATTCTCCTTGTTCTATCAGAATTGTTGAGAATAGTCTACACACATTCGAATGGACTTCTTTTCTCCTTTCAAAATACTGACAATCTTTAACAATAAGGAAGGAAATACCAAACTGGCAAAATGCGGGATGTGAAAATGGTGCTATGGGCATGAGAAAACTCCTCCTATTAAGTTAGCAAGTTTCAAGTCCTTTACAAAAAGAAGAACTGACTTATTAATACCAGCTTTGCTTAGTCATGTCATTTTTTTAAAAGTTATTTTGCTGTTATGTATTGACTTTTTCGCTGGCATCAATGTGGGAATCAATGTCACATGAATTCATGTCATGCTAATTTTTTCTTCTTCTTTTTGTCTTTGACAGCTATCTGGGGTATATAGATGTTATGGAACTGGTAGCAAAGACCTTCAGTCATTCGAAAAACTTCACACCCCTTTCTTCTCTTGTTTGAAGTACTTAGACTATGCTTCTTTCTTTAGAGTATGCAAGACCATTGTTACATGATATAGTGCTTGATAATAGGTGGGGAACTTATTTGTTAATGAACATGTTAGGCACTCATTGTCATCCCCTGAAAACACTGTGCAGTAAAGTTGTTTTCCTTGATTTTCTTTTAATTAAAAAAAATTTTTTTTGGAAACAGGTCTTGTTCTGTCACCCAGGCTGGAGTGCAGTGGCTCAATCACAGCTCACTGCAGCCTTAACTTCCTGGGCTCCAGCAATCCTCCTCCCTCAGCCTCCCAAGTAGCTGGGACCACAAGCGTGAGCCACACACACCTGGTTAATTTTTGTATTTTTTATAGAGATGGGTTTTTACCATGTTGCCCAGGCTAGTCTCAAACTCCTGAGTTCTATGACACTGTGTTCAGCTTGATCTTTCATTTCGGGTAGTCTCCTTGGCCTGGCAGCCAGGGTCTTCCTAGGGCATCCCTATTTCTGGACCCCAACCTAAGTCTGCGTTCTCTGGACAAGTCCCTCAAGCTCCAGGTCTTTCTGAACTCCTTCCTTAGTGTCCAGTGACTTCAATATGAGCAAAACTCTGTCTCAAAAAAAAAAAAAGAAAAGAAAAAAAAGAAATTTGCACTCAAGTATTAGGGAAAAGAAAGTGGTATTGTTTCCAAGTAAACACATTCATTGTCATTCAATAATTTTCTGAAGAGTTATGAATACCACGGGATTTCAGGTAGTTAGAAGGAGAGATGTTTTCCCATTACCAGCTTTCTTAGCATTCTTTTCAAATGCTACCACAGAGAGGGCCATCTTTGCTAAATGAATGTAAGCTGCCTTTTTCTTATTCAATGAAACTTGCTTACTCATAGCTCACAAAGTTCCTCTGAAGATGATTAGTAAGCAATATTTCAAAGTTTCAGCAAAAACACTGAAGGAGGCTACCCATGACTATTGGATTTACATTAGCAGTGTGAAAAGAAGTCACATTGCCATATCAGCTAGTCAATGTTTCTGGTAAATTGTTTTTTTCTTCCATTAAAAAACTGCTTACACACATAAAGACAAAGAGGACTTCACAAAGAAATATAGAATATTAGAGCTGGAAGGGAGCTTTGTGATCATCTAAGCCTATGTACTTATACAGAAAAAAACTAAAGCTATTAAGTTACCAAAGATCATCCAGCTGGTGGTAGATCTCATTTCTCAGCTACAGGCCCTCATAGCACCCTTTAGAGCATGACACCAGTAACACTTTTTAAAAATTAATACATAATAGTTGTACTTATTTTGGGAGTGCATGTGATATTTTTATACATACATACAATGTATAATGATCAAATCAGAGTGATTGAGATATCCATCTTCTCAAACATCTATCCTTTCTTTATGTTGGAAACATTCCAATTCTTCTCTTCTAGCTATTTTGAAATATATAATATATTGCTGTTAGCTATAGTTACCCTACTGTACTATCAAACATGAGATCTTGTTCCTTCTAACTGTAGTACCCATTCACCAATCTCTCTTCGTTGTCCCCTGCCTCACTTCTCTTGCCAGCCTCTGGTAACCACCAATCAACTCTCTACCTCTATGAGATCCACTTTTTAAGCTCCCATATATGAGTGAGATCATGTGGTATTTGTCATTCTGTGCCTGGCTCATTTCACTTAACATAATAACCTCCAGTTCCATCCATGTTGCTGCATTTTACGGGGTTTTATTCTTATATATGGCTAAATAATGTTTCATTTTCTATGTACCACATTTTCTTTAACTATTTATCCATTGGTGGACACTTAGGCTGATTCCACATCTTGGCTCTTGTAAATGGTGCTGCAATAAACATAGGAGTGCAGATAATTCTTCCATACTGTGATTTCCTTTCTTTTGGATATTTACCCAGCAGTGGGATTGCTACATGATGTGGTAGTTCTATTTTTAGTTTTTTGAGGAACCACCATACTGTTCTGCATAGTGCTTGTATTAATTTGCAATCCCACCAACAGTGCACAAGAATTTCCCTTTCTCCACATCCTCATCAGCATCCATTATTTTTTGTCTTTTTGGTTATAGCCATTTTAACTGGAATGAGATAATATCTCAGTGTGGTTTTGATTTGCATTTCTCTGAGGATTAGTGATGCTGAGCATTTTTTTACATATACTTGTAAGCCATTTGTCTTCTTTTTGACAAATGTCTATTCACATCTTTTGTTCATTTTAAAATCAGATTATCCTTTTTTTTTTTTTGCTATTTAGTTGTTTGAGTTCCTTATATATTTTGCCTATTAATCTCTTGTTGGATGGCTGGTTTGCAAATACTTTCTCCCATTCTGTAAAACTCTCTCTTCACTTCGTTGATTCCTTTGCTGTGCAGAAGCTTTTTAGCTTGATGTAATCCCATTTGTCTATTTTTGTTTTCGTTGTCTGTGCTTTTGAGGTCTTACCCAAAAAGTCTTTGCCCAGACCAATGTCCTGAAGCATTTCCCAATGTTTTCTTCTAGTAGTTGCATAGTTTCAGGTCTTAGATTTAAGTCTTTAATCCATTTTGATTTGATTCTTATATATGGTGAGAGATAGGGGTCTACCTTCGTTCTTCTGCATAGGATTATCCTATGCAGTTTTCCCATCACCATTTATTGAAGAGACTGTCCTTTCCCCAACGTATCTTCTTGGTGCCTCTGCCAAAAATGAGTTGGCTGTAAATTTGTGGTTTTATATCTGAGTTCTCTATTGTTTTCTATTGGTCCGTGTGTCTGTTTTTATGCCAGTGATACATCCACTTGTCATTATTTGATTAATGCCTATCACCCCCACTAGACTATTCCTTCTTGATTGCAAGAACCCTGTCTTGGCTGGGCACAGTGGCTCACACTAGTAATCCCAGCACTTTGGGAGGCTGAGGCAGGTGGATCACTTGAGGTTAGGAGTTTGAGACCAGCCTGGCCAACATGGTGAAATCCCGTCTCTACTAAAAATATAAAAATTAGTTGGGCACGGTGGCACATGCCTGTAGTCTCAGCTACTCAGGACACTGAAGAAGGAGAATTGCTTGAACTTCGGAGGCAGAGGTTGCAGTGAGCCAACATCGAGCCATTGCACTCCAGTGTATGCGAGAGAGGGAGATTCTGTCTCAAAAACAAAGAACAACAACAACAACAAAAAACCCTGTCTAGTTTTCCTTGCTGTTTGACAGTACAGTGTCAGACATGCAGTCAGTGCTCAGTAAATATGTGTTGAATGAGTATCAGGAATAAACAGAATAAACTATCAATAAACTATCGATAAACATAAAAACAATAGTATATTTAGACTGGGCATGGTGGCTCACATCTATAATCCCAGCACTTTGGGAGGCTGAGGTGGGAGGATCGTTTGAGCCCAGGAGTTCAAGATCAGCCTAGGCAACATAGTAAGACCCCATCTCTACAAAAATTTTATTTATTTATTTATTTATATTTTTTGAGACAGTTTTGCTCTCATTGTCCAGGCTGGAGTGCGTGACACAATCTTGGCTCACTGCAACCTCTGCCTCCTGGGTTCAAGTGATTCTCCTGTCTCAGCCTCCTGAGTAGCTGGGACTACAGGCGTGTGCCATCACGCCCAGGTAATTTTGTATTTTTAGTAGAGATGGAGTTTTACCATGTTGGCCAGGCTGGTCTCGAACTCCTGACCTCAAGTGATCCATCCACCTCAGCCTCCCAAAGTGCTGGGATTACAGGCATGAACCACTGAGCCCGGCCTTATTTATTTATTTTATTTTTTGAGATGGAGTCTTGCTCTGTCGCCCAGGCTGGCATGCAGTGGCACAGGGTCTCAGCTCACTGCAACCTCTGCCTCCTCAAGTGATTCTCCTGCCTTAACTTTCCAAGTAGCTGGGATTACAGCACCCATCACAATGCCCGGCTAATTTTGTATTTTTAGTAGAGACGGGTTTTCGCGATGTTAGCCAGGCTGGTCTCATACTCCTGACCTCGAGTGATCCGCCCGCCTCGGCCTCCCAAAGTGCTGAAATTACTGGTGCGAGCAATTGCATCTGATCCCCCAATTGTTTTTTTTTTTTTTTTTTTTCTCATTAACCAGTTGTGGTGGCATGCGCCTGTAGTCTCAGCTACTCAGGAGGCTGAGGTGAGAGGATCATTTGAGCCCAGGAGGTTGAGGCTGCAGTGAGCTGTGATTGCACCACTGCATTCCAGCCTGAACTATAGAGCAAGACCCCGTCTCAAAAAAAAA
>NW_016808815.1:2152327-2156816 GCF_001698545.2 Rhinopithecus bieti
TTTTCTTTCTCTTTTCTTTCTTTCTCTTTCTTTCTTTCCTTCTTTCTTTCTTTCTTTCTTTCTTTCTTTCTTTCTTTCTTTCTTTCTTTCTTTCTTTCTTTCTTTCTTTCTTTCTTTCTTTCTTTCTTTCTTTCTTTCGAGAGTCTTGCTCTGCTGCTCATGCTGAAGTACAATGGTGCAATCTTAGCTCACTGCAACCTCCACCTCCCGGGTTCGAGCGATTCTCCTGCCTCAGCCTCCTGAGTAGCTAGGATTATAGGCGTGTGTCACCATGACCAGCTAATGTTTGTATTTTTAGTAGAGACGGGGTTTCACCGTGTTGGCCAGGCTCAACTCCAAACCTGGTGATCCGCTCACCTCAGCCTCCCAAAGAGCTGGGATTACAGGCGTGAGCCACTGGGCCCAGCCTAGATTTACTTCTTATTCATTGAAATTCTCTATGTGCCAGGCAACCTATCTCCATCTTGTAGCTACTTCTTCTGGAGCGTGCATCCTCCAAAGTCCTTGTAGCAGGAAAAGTGCCAGATAGAGGCAGCATATGGCACTTCCACCTATAGTCTTTTGGCCAGAATGAATCATATGGCCCTATCCCAATGGCAAAAGAGGCTGACAGTCTTAGGGAGAATGAGCTGTCTCTGCTTGATCTTGTATGCATTAATTATAATAATAGGCCGGGCGTGTTCGCTCACGCCTGTAATCCCAGCACTTTGGGAGGCTGAGGCGGGTGGATTACTAGGTCAAGAGATGGAGACCATCCTGGCCAACATGGTGAAACCCCGTATCTACTAACAAACACAAAAATTAGCTGGGCGTGGTGGCGCATGCCTGTAGTCCCAGTTACTCGGGAGGCTGTGGCAGGAGAATCGCTTGAACCTGGGAGGTAGAGGTTGCAGTGAGCCGAGATCACGTCACTACACTCTAGCCTGTTGGCAGAGCAAGACCCTGTCTCAAAAAAAAAAAAAAAAATTTTAATAATAACAATCATGCCCCTAGCAGTCTAATGGCTAGGATTTTTTTTTTTTTTAAATCTTGAATATTTATTGAGCACTCACTTTGCGCCAGGTCAAGTGCTAGGTGCTTGGCCTCCCAAAGTGCTGGGATTACAGGCATGAGCCACTTCACCTGACGTGTGCATTGATTTTGTACCCTGAGAGTTTACTGAATTCATTTATCAAATATAGGAGTCTTTTGGAGGAGTCTTTAAGATTTTCTAGGTATATGATCCAAATGAGGAAACTACAGAATTAGTTAATTTGTTCAAGGTTACTACTGATAAATGAGATCATGGGTTTGAACCACTATGTGTCAGGCAGTCTAGCCTGTGCCCTTAGCCACTCTGACTTAATATCTTCTACGTGTTTCAACAGTGGAAGCTTTTGAAGAACACCAGATTGGTTTTTAATAACACAAATAGAAGATAGGAAAGAATTATAAAATCCATTTGTTGTTGGATGTTGTAGTTCACGCGTGTAACCTTAGCACCTTGGGAGGCCCAAACAGGTGGATTGCTTGAGCTCAGGAGTTTGAGACCAGCCTGGGTAACATGGCAAAACACCATCTCTACCAAAAAATACAAAACTTAGCTGGGTGTGGTGGTGCATGTCTCTGGTCCCAGCTACTTGGAAGGCTCAGGTGGGAGAATGGCTTGAGCCTGGGAAGCCGAGGTTGGTTGCAGTAAGCCGAGATCACAACACTGCACTCCAACCTAGGTGACAGAGTGACAGAGTGACAGAGTGAGACCCCATCTCAAAAAAAAAATCTATTTGTTTGTAACTAACGTCAATTTAGCTACTCTGCTCAAGAAGCATCTGTCATTAACATCACCAATAGTGAAGAAAGCTGACATCATATATGCCTCCTGATATAATGCACTGAGGACACAACATTTCGTGTAGCATTTCTGCCCAAAGTACATGATCAGAACCCAATCATGAGGAAACCCAAATTGAGGGACAGTCTATGAAAGAACTAGCCTGCAGTCTTCAAAATGTCAATGATGCCATGTGCCATGGCATGCACCTGTAGTCCTACTTTGGAGGCTGAAGCAGGAGGATTGCTTCAGTCCAAGAGTTCAAGACCAGACTGAACAACATAGGAAGACCCTATCTTAAAAAAAAAAAAAAAGTTGCCTATAATCCTAGCAATTTGAGAGGCCGAGGCAAGAGGACCACTTGAGATCAGGAGTTCCAGACCAGCCTGGGCAACATGGCAAAACCCCATTTCTACAAAAAAAAAAAAAAAAAAAAAAAAAAAAAAAAAAAAAAAAAAAAGGTTAATGCTATGAAGGACAAAGAAAGGCTGAGGAACTCCTTCAGATTTAAAGTGAGGAAATGGAACCACCACAAAGTGCAATGTAGGATCTTGAATTGGATCCTGGCGAGAAGGGGGTCAAAAGTGCTATAAAGGACATATTGGGGGTAATTGGTGATATTCTAATATGAACATTATATTAGATAACAATATTATAACAATAATAAACTCCTCAAATGTGATCATGGTACGGTAGTTACATATATCATCGAAATACTGAGATATTTAGACATGAAGTCATAAAACTGGCTATTCCGAAGGTAGTGAGTTACCTCAATTGATAGTTCACAGTCAAAGATTGAAATCCTTATTCTACTATTTTCTCCCTCTCACTACTGCACTTGATTAGTCTTAAAAAGATAAATAAATATAATACATAGGCTGGGCGCAGTGGCTCACACATGTAATCCCTGCATTCTGGGAGGCTGAGGTGGGAGAATCGCTTGAGCCCAAGAGTTCAAGAACAGCCTGGGAAACATGGCAAAATCCCATCTCTACAAAAAAATACAAAACTTAGTCAGGCATGGTTGCACACACCTGTAGTTCCAGTTACTCAGGGGACTGAGGCAGGAGGATCATTTGAGCCTGGGAGGTCGAGGCTGCAGTGAGCCAACATCACACCACTGTACTCCAACCTGGGCCACAGGGTGAGACCCTGTCTTAAAATAAATACATAAATAAATAACATAAACTTTAGAAACTTGATTTCAAGTTTCATAACTTTATAACTTCAGAATATTGCATAGGCAAAGAATAATGGTGAAGAAATAAAATCATTTATATACCGGGAGAAATACTAATTGAAGCATAGATAGATTTTCAATTTCCCATTAATTTCTTTAATCCTGCCAGCCATTTTCATTTTAAAGAGGATGAAAAGCTTTCTTTTTTTAGTTTTAGAATTTTATTTATTTATTTTCATTTTTATTATTTATTTATTTATTTTTGAGATGGAATTTCACTCTTTTTTCTAAGGCTGAGTGCAATGGCACAATCTCAGCTCACTGCAACCTCCACCTCCTGGCTTCAAGTGATATTCCTGCCTCAGCCTCCCAAGTAGCTGGGATTACAGGCGTGTGCCACCATGCCCAGCTAATTTTGTATTTTTAGTAGAGATAGGGTTTCACCATGTTGGCCAGGCTGGTCTCGAACTCCTGACCTCAGGCGATCCACCCACCTCAACCTCCCAAAGTGCTGGGATTACAGGCCACTTCACCTGACGTGTACATTGATTTTGTACCCTGATAATTTGCTGAATTCATTTATCAAATATAGAAGTCTTTTGGAGGAGTCTTTAAGATTTTCTAGGTATATGATTGTATCATTGGCAAAAAGATAGTTTGACTTCCTTTTCCAATTTGGATGCCTTTTATTTTGTTTTCTTGCCTGATTGCTCTGGCTAAGACTTCCTATTTATTTATTTACTTTAGTTTTCAGAAAACCATAGGTAAAAAGCTAACTTTCAAATTTCTCTTTTTTTGCAGGCATGCTTCTTTTTTTTTTTTTTTTTTGAGATGGAGTCTCGCTTTGTTGTCCAGGCTGGAGTGCAAAGGCATGATCTCAGCTCACCGCAACCTCCACCTCCTGGGTTCAAGAGATTCTCCTGCCTCAGCCTCCTGAGCTGGGATTACCAGCGTCCGCCACCATGCCCGGCTGATTTTTGTACTTTTAGTAGAGATGGGGTTTCATCATGTTGGCCAGGCTGGTCTTGAACTCCTGACCTTGGGTGATCCGCCCCTCCTTGGCCTCCCAAATTGCTGGGATTACAGGTGAGCCACCGTGCCCTGCCATGGTCATGCTTCTGCAGACCAATACAGAAAACATAGAATACAGCCACGTACGGTGGCTCATGCCTGTAATCCTAACACTTTGGAATGCAGAGGCGGGTGGATCACCTGAGGTCAGGAGTTCGAGACCAGCCTTGCCAATGTGGTGAAACCCCCATCTCTACTAAAAATACAAAAATTAGCTGGGTGTGGTGGTGCATGCCTGTAGTGCCAGCTACTCGGGAGGCTAAGACAGGAGAATCACTTGAACCCCAGAGGCAGAGGTTGCAGTGAGCCAAGATTGGACTGCTACCCTCCAGCCTGGGTGACAGAGCGAGATGCTCAAAAAAAAAAAAAAAAAAAAAAAAAAGAAAGAAAGAAAGAAAATAAAAAAAAGAAAAGGCAATACAGAA